>NC_091821.1:288087691-288090191 GCF_038994185.2 Dermacentor albipictus | reverse complement strand
GATGAAGGCGGTCTTTTCGCGATCTCTTTCGTCGACTTCTATTTGCCAATAGCCAGACTTGAGGTCCATCGACGAGAAGTATTTAGCGTTGCAGAGCCGATCCAATGCGTCGTCTATCCGTGGGAGGGGGTATACATCCTTCTTCGTGATCTTGTTCAGTCGACGATAATCGACACAGAAACGTAGGCTTCCGTCCTTTTTCTTTACCAGGACAACAGGGGATGCCCACGGGCTTTTCGACGGCTGGATGATGTCGTCGCGCAGCATTTCGTCGACTTGTTCTCTTATAGCTTCACGTTCCCGCGTCGAAACTCGGTAAGGGCTCTGGCGTAGTGGTCGAGCGCATTCTTCGGTTATTATGCGATGCTTTGCGACTGGTGTTTGTCGAATCCTCAATGACGTCGAAAAGCAGCTTTTGTATCGTCGAAGCAGACTTCTGAGCTGTTGCTGCTTAATCACGGGGAGACTTGGACTTATGTCGAAGTCTGGCTCGGGAACTACAGTCGTCGGGGTAGATGCGACAGAATCCGAGAGGACAAAGGCATCGCTGGTTTCCACAATTTCCTCGATGTATGCGATGGTCGTGCCCTTGTTGATGTGCTTGAACTCCTTGCTGAAGTTTGTCAGCAACACTTTCGTGTTTCCTCCGTGCAGTCGAGCGATCCCTCTTGCGACGCAAATTTCACGGTCGAGGAGAAGACGTTGGTCGCCTTCGATGACGCCTTCTACGTCAGCGGGTGTTTCGGTGCCGACCAAAATAACAATGCTGGAGTGAGGCGGGATGCTCACTTGATCTTCGAGCACACTCAAGGCATGGTGACTACGAGGGCTCTCCGGCGGTATCGCTTTATCTTCCGACAGCGTTATTGACTGTGACTTCAGGTCGATGATTGCGCCGTGTTGGTTCAGGAAGTCCATACCGAGAATGACGTCTCGTGAACACTGTTGGAGGATAACGAAAGTGGCAGGGTAAGTTCGGTCATGAATGGTTATTCTTGCCGTGCAGATTCCAGTCGGCGTGATGAGGTGTCCTCCTGCGGTGCGAATTTGAGGGCCTTCCCATGCAGTCTTAACCTTCTTCAGCTGGGCGGCGATGTGTCCACTCATGACGGAGTAATCAGCCCCTGTGTCCACTAAGGCGGTAACCGCGTGTCCGTCGAGAAGCACGTCGAGGTCGGTGGTTCTTTGTCTGGCGTTGCAGTTGGGTCTTGGCGTCGGATCACGGCTGCGTCGTGTTAAACTGAAGCTTGAACGTCGCGTCGTCAAGTCTTTCGTCGGTGTAGTTTTGGCTTCCTGACTTCGTCGGGACGGCGGCATGTCGTCATTAGGTCGTCGAGATGGTTGCTTCGTCGTCTTCGTCGGCGGCGGAGGATCTTCGTCAGTTCGACGAACAGCAACCGCACCTCCATCGGTTGCTGCTTTTAGTTTTCCGGATATGGGCTGACGGACCGGCCGCGGGCTGGGCCAGTGTATGGTCGGCGCTGCGGCGACAGGTAGCGGCCTGGTGACGGCGAACGGGAAGCTCGTCGATGGCTCCACTGAGTGGCGGCGAGGTAGTCGGCGATATCGCGAGGTCGTTTGCCAATCTGTGGCCGCGGCGCGTTAACGGCGAAACCTCGCAGTCCCATCTCCCGGTATGGGCATCGGCGGTACACATGGCCGGCTTCCCCGCAGTGGTAGCAGAGCGGGCGGTGGTCAGGAGCGCGCCAAACGTCTGTCTTCCTCGGGTAGGTGCGCTGGGCGACGGGTGGTCGTGCTGGCGGCGGCGGCGGCGACGGACGACGAAACTGTGGCGTGACAGGGCCCTGGCGCGGTCGCGGAGGGGGTCCTTGACGGCGTGCGACGGTGGCGTAGGTCATCGCTTGCGGCGATTCAGGGGCTACTCCAAGTTGTTGTTGGAGTTCCTCACGCACGACATCGGCAATCGAAGCCACCTGAGGTTGTGATGATGGGAACAGCTTTTGTAGCTCCTCCCGCACGACAGCTCGGATAGTCTCGCGCAGGTCGTCGGTGGCCAGTGACTGAAGTCCGGCGTAGTTTGTCGCGTTCGTGCGGCGGTCGAATTGCCGGTTTCGCATCTCGAGTGTCTTCTCGATGCTGGTTGCCTCGCGAAGGAACTCTTCTACGGTCTTCGGTGGGATTCGTACCATTGCGCCGAAAAGTTCTTCCTTCACACCACGCATGAGAAGGCGGACTTTCTTCTCCTCGGGCATATCCGGGTCGGCGTGGTGGAAGAGACGCTTCATTTCCTCCGTGAAGATGGCAACGTTCTCGTTCGGTAGTTGCACTCGGGCGTCCAGCATGGCTTCGGCCCTTTCTTTGCGCACGACGCTTGTAAAGGTGCGCATGAAGCCGGTACGGAACAGGTCCCATGTTGTCAATGTCGACTCCCTGTTCTCGAACCACGTTCTGGCGGCGTCTTCTAGGGCGAAGTATACGTGCCGCAACTTGTCGTCGGAGTCCCAGTTGTTGAAAGTCGCGATTCGCTCGTACGTCTCCA
>NC_091821.1:287947691-288085191 GCF_038994185.2 Dermacentor albipictus | reverse complement strand
CGGCTCCGAAGAAATGTTGAGCGGTTGGAGGCACCTGGCAGGGAGCGTCGATGGTGTTTTTCGGCGCTGGCATTTTTCACACGCCGCAACATATTTCCGGATGGAGCGGGCAAGGCCTGGCCAAAAGAAGCGTTGGCGAATCTGGTCATAGGTGCAAGAGACGCCAAGGTGACCTGCCATTAGTAAATCCTGAAGTTCTTGGAGAACAGCTAACCGGAGGTGCTTAGGAATGACGAGGAGTCGGGCAGGATCATCGAGGTGTACATTGCGGCGGTATAATACACCATCTTGAGAGCCAGAGAGCATTCATCTTCGACGGGGCGCCCACATGCATCGCCCACAAGAAACTCAATATGCATGTCACGAAAAGACAATTGAATATGTACCCGACATCGGCTAGACACAGTTGTACAAGATGGCATACAAAAAACTCAAGCCGGTGTCTTCAGCCTCTACTTCTTCTTCAGTGCCCGCTTCTTGCCAAGCGCGCGTTCCAGTCACTTCTTTCTCAGCGCTGGCTCATGACAACTAGTGGCGATATATATATATATATATGGCTTGCAAATGATCTTGCAAAGAAGCTTGAACTTCAACCTCTATGTGAGGAAGATGTTGTGGCAGTTCACAGGATCCCGGCAAAGCAAGGAAAAATGTGAGGAATTATTATCCGTCTTGCATGGCAGGAACTGAAGGATGCGTGGATTGCCAAAAGGCGAGCCTTAAGAGACAATCAGGGCAACATCTTCATTAACGAAAACCTAACCTCTCGCTCGAAGAAACTCCTCGCCACTGCCAAAGAATGGGCAAAGGAGGCGGGATACCAGTTCGTGTGGCACTCAAATGGAAAAGTTCTCGTACATAGGGCAAATGGTGAATCGGCAGTTGTCGTTAAGGGTGAAAATGATCTTCGCGCTCTATTGCAAAGAACGCCAATTTCTTGTTGCTATTATTTGACTCTTTGCCGAAATGAATCATCTGGGATGTATTGGCAAGCAGGATTGGTTCACATTATTGGCCACTCAAAAGAAGGGACTGTCTTTCATACATATGAACATTCAATCAGTCTCCAGCAAGCTACCAGAATTAGAAACCTTTTTTTCTGATATAAATAGTCAGTGTAATGTAGTCATGCTAAGCGAAACATGGTATTGCTCTGATGTTTTTTGCCTGCCTTGCAAAAAAGTATTTTATAAAAACCGAACCTCACATCGCGGTGGAGGAGTATCTGTTCTGATAGATGATTCTCTAACATGTGAACTGTTAGCCGAGTTTTCTTGTATGACAGAAAATTTTGAAATGTTGTGTGTACAAACACCGGGTGTGCTCTTTGCAGTATGTTACCGCCCGCTGGATGGTTTATTGGAACCTTTTTTCATTTTTTTTAGAGCGCATGCTAGAATTTGCGTCAGAAAACAAATATAAAGTAGTCTTAGGAGGAGACTTCAACATTGATATGAGTTCCGATGGTGCTAGGAAAACGATATTTCAAAGAATTTTTGTGGCAAGCGGATGTATAAATGCGGTTGAAACTTTCACGAGAGTAACAGAAACTACGAAAACCACTCTTGATCTCTTTATAACGAACTATAATCCATTCTTAGTAACTAGTGGAGTCTTAAACTTTCCTCTCAGTGACCACATGCCAATAGTCATGTTTATCCACACAAGAGCAAACGATACCGAAAAAGATAACACTGAAAAAACATTTCAGACAATAAACGAGCACACATTAACTGCCTTTCAAGATGCCTTGAGACAAGTATCTTGGAAGGAGGTTTTTCAACAAAATGAGGCAGAACCAGCATACATCTTCTTAAAGAAATTCTCAGCTGTTTATGCGCAACATTTCATACATAAGAAAAGAAACCAGAAAGCTTATCGGAAACCTTGGATGACCAAAGAGCTTCTAAAAAAAATAAAGAGATAACTTTATGCCAGGTTCATAAAATCTCGGAACAGCGAGGATCTGAAATCCTTCAAAGTTTTTAGAAATAAATTAAAGAGCTAAGAAATGCAAGAAATCGCTATTATTTACGTACTTTTTCTTCATGCGAGGGACAAACAGAGAAGATGTGGAACAAGTTAAATGAACTAATGGGACGTAAACAGAACACTGAACCTATAAAGTTTCTGTAAACGGATGCATTTTAACCGGAGATAATTTAGTTAACGCATTTAATGATTACTTCACAGACACTGATTCCCATTTATCACTAAGCCCACCATGTATATTTCAATTCCCTGCAACTATGGACACTATTTTTTTCCAACCAACAACACCTACCGAGGTTTGTTCAGTTTTTCTCAAACTGAAAAATTCATGCAGCTATGATGCTGATGGCCTCCAAATAAGACCTATCAAACACGTCATTTGTGACATTGCACCTGTGTTAGCTTATACAGTCAAACCTCGATATATCGAACACAGATATATAGAATTATTGTGTATATCGAACACTTTCTATATCACGTGGAAAATCGCATGCATCTTTAATTTTTTATTTCGAACGAGGCCGAATGTAAAATGGATATATCGAACTCCGACGCCCCAGACCAAGTGCGCTCTGTTGACAGGAGGCGAGCTTTCCCGCAACACTCTCGAAGATCGCGGCGACGCGATGGGCGTTCCAGACTGCTGCGTACGACAGCTCCCACATCGGTTGCGCCGAGGGCGCCATTCGAACGTAGCGGCGTACAGGCGCGGCGGCTTGGAGCCAGCCACGGCCGGTCTGGGCCGGTCTCGAGGGGAGCGCGCGCTCCCCGGCCGTGAGCCAGCCCGGCCGCCTCAATTACGCGCGCCCGCGCCCCCGCCGTGCGCGCGTGATCGAGGCCGCCGTGGAGCCAGTTGGAGCGCTTTGTCGGTGCTGAGCCACACAGCATGTGCATTGAAGACTTCGTTGGTGGTGACGACAGCACCGGAACAGTGGCGGAGTTTACAGACGTGGAGATCGCGGCAGAAGTGACTGCTGAGCGGCCAAACGAAGACGCTGCCGAGGCTGATCCAGCAAGCGCTGATGTTGCCCCGCTCCCGACTGCAACTGAGGCTGTAGCTGCTTTGGCCGTTGTACGTCGCTACTGCGGCGCAATAGAAGGAACTGGACCGTCTCTTGTGGACCGTTTGGACTATGTTGAGGACGCCGTGGTCAAGCACGCGGTTGCCAATATGAAGCAGGCTACGCTGCTTCAGTACTTTCAGCGAACGAAATAAATACTTTGTTTGAAGCTTCATGTGAGTATCTATTGCGCCACGATTGGTTCATTGATTGATTTGTGCTAGTTTTTGACGCGTTTTCTACGTGATTTTATATATCGAATTCTGGCTATATCGAACTATTTTGCGATCACCGCGCTGTTCGATATATCGAGGTTTGACTGTATTTATAACTTATGCATAACATCAGGTACTTTTCTTGAAAAAATGAAAATTGCAAAAGTAATTGTGTTATATAAGAAAGGTGACAAGCTTGCTTTAAAAAATTATCGTCCGATATCTATTCTCCCGCAGTTTTCTAAAGGTCTTGAAAAAATCATTCTTAACCAATTAACATCTTTCAGCAATAAACATAAACTAATAACAGACGCTCAATATGGTTTTCAACAAGGTAAATCAACAGAATTAGCACTAGTAGCACAAAAAGAATATATACTGCAGAACTTTGAAAATAAGTCACTTGTAATTGGTCTATTCATAGATTTCACAAAAGCGTTCGATTGCATAAACCATGACCTCCTAATACTTAAGCTTGAACGATATGGCATCAGGGGCCTTCCTCTTCAGTTACTGACATCCTACCTTAGAAATCGACAGCAATATGTGACTATAAGCACTAACATATCATCTACACGAAAAATACAAACAGGTGTCCCTCAGGGAAGTATCCTGAGCCCATTTTTGTTCAACATCTACATAAACGACATAGTTCTTATCCACCGAGAAGCAAAATTCATAAACTACGCAGACGATACGAGTGTTTTTTTATCAAACTCTTTTACAAGCCTCATTAGTGCAGCGAACAACCTACTAACCCATCTCTCAAAATGGAGCCAGGACAACTTTTTAAAAGTAAACTCGAATAAAACACAAGCAGTCATCTTTAAAACAAGAGGTACATGTACTCCATTGACCCACAACATATTTTATAACTCTGAGAAAATAGAGGTTGTTGACACGGTAAAAGTACTTGGCTTATATTTTACCGACACATTGCAATGGGACGCTCACGTGGATTTTGTACTGCAGAAACTGGGCCGCGTAATAGGTTTACTACATCGAAATCGCTACCTTTTACCAATGTCAGTTAAATTGATCATTTATAATGCACTATTTGCCTCGCATGTAAATTATTGCCATCTTGTATGGGGCACGACATCAGCTTCCAATCACTCTAAAATACTATTGATGCAAAAAAAGATAATACGCACTATCGCAAATGTGCCATAGAACTCACACACTGAGAATCTTTTTACCAAGCACAACATAACAAAAAGTCATTATCTCTACAAACAAAGCCTCCTACGCACCTATTACTTTCAGGTAAAAAATAGAAGCAACTTAATTACAAATATAGCAAACTTAAAAGAGAATACACCCACATATGAGATGCGCAGCCATGAAAAATGGCTCATACCCTTCTCGAAGACAAATTACGGCCATCAAATGGTCGCAAATACCTTGCCACGGCTAATAAATTCTTACCTAGAAGCCGGCATTGACATCCATGCCTTGACACCATCGGAGCTCATCTGTCTGGTGAAAACTACCATTTAAATCGCCATGATTCCGTAAAACCATATGCATTCAATGAAAGAAATGTTTTTATTTTGATGTAACCCACTGTTCTTTATTTTTTTTCTTTTCTGAAAGTGTTCTTTGCCACCGTTCTGCCAATATGTAAAGGGGGCCAGGGACCACTCAAGCTGCCAATAAGCAGCTTTTACCTTGGCCCCTCCATTTGCTTGTAAATGGGCACAAATAAAATGAAATGAAATGAAATATGTCACAGTCGGTAATGGAGGAAGAAGAGGACGCTGATGGTGGCCTTCCGACACCTAGTGGCATTATTCCTCCTCCAAAAGAAAAGCATCGACCCGATGCTTACTAAACTGCGATGCTTACTAAAAAAAAGTGGAAATGTGGAAGTCATATGAGATCAGGTTGGCGCTGCCTTAATGCGCGAAATACGGTTTGAGGCGAATAACATGCACTATCTCTGAGTGGTGCTGTCGGCGCCGAGGTGACACAGCACCGTCAGGAATGACCTCATAGTTCACTAACGCGGCGTATCACTTTGTAGGGTCCAAAGTATCTACTAAGGAGCTTCTCAGGCAACCCTTGGCGACGGACTGGAGTCCACACTCGGACTTGGTCACCTGGCTGGTACTCGACTTGCCGATGTCGAAGGTTGTAGCGTCGTGTGTCTGTACTCTGCTGCTTCGTGATGTGCATGCGTGCGAGTTGACGAGCTTCCTCTACGTGTTGAGTAAGTTGCTCGGCGTTGAAAGTAAGTGATGCGTCGGTGTCGTGCGGGAACATAACGTCTAGCCTGGTCTGGACCTCGCACTCATAGACAAGACGGAACAGTGTGAATCGTGTGGTTTCCTGAATGGCGGTGTTGTACGCGAATGTAACATACAGCAGGACTTGATCCCATGTTTTATGCGGGACGTCCTCATACATAGACAGCATGTCGGCAATGGTTTTGTTAAGCTGTTCCGTCAGTCGGTTGGTCTGCGGATGATAGGCAGTCGCCTTGCGATGCTGCGTACGGCTCAGCTCGAATATGTCCTCTATCAGTTGGACTGTAAAGGCAGTGCCTCTGTCGGTGATGACATGTGATGGGGCACCATGTCTGAGGACTATGTGATCGATAAAGAACTGGGCAACTTCGTAGGCCATGGAACGTTGTACAGCTTTCTTCTCGGCGTAGCATGTTAGATAGTCTGTGGTGACTATAATCCACTTGTTTCCGCTGGCTGACAAGGGAAAGGGTTTCAGAAGATCCATGCCGATTTGATAAAACGGCGCGCTAGGGGGTGCGATGGGTTGGAGTAACCCCCCCGGGCTTCAGACGGCGATTTCCTACGTTGACACTCACGGCAGCTTTGCACGTAACACTTCACCGTGGTAGAAAGTCTGGGCCAGTAGTACGCCTGGCGTACTCTTGCAAGAGTGCGTGAAAATCCCAAGTGTCCAGACGTAGGCTCATCATGGCAGGCTAGGAGAATGTCATCACGGAGGGCGGCAGGTACGACCAATAGATACTTTGTCGCTGGCACTCGAGTTTTTCTTGTAGAGGACACCCTTTCAGAGGCAGAAAGTTGACAGACTGCGAGAAATGTGTCATGGGATTGTAGCATTCTTGCCTTCTAGGGGATCGATGAGAGGGCGTATTTTGGCATCCTCGCGCTGCCGTGTGATCAGGTCAGATGCAGTGAGGGCCCCAAGGAATGCGCCGTCTTCGTCCATGTGCTTATCGCAAGTTTTGACTGGAGCGCGCGACAACGCATCCGCATCTTCGTGTTTGCGGCCCGATTTGTAGACGATGGTAACAACGAACTCCTGCAGACGGAGACTCCATCGAGCAAGTCGCCCGGACGTGTCTCGTAAGTTGGCGAACCAACACAAGAAATGGTGGTCTGTCACCATCTTGAAAGGACGACCGTAGAGATAAGGCCGAAATTTCATGATGGCCCACACTACTGCTAGACACTCTTTCTCGGAGGTGGAGTAGGTGATTTCGGCGCGTGAAAGCTTGCGACTGGCGTAAGCAATCACTCGCTCAACGCCTTCCTGGTGTTGAACGAGTACAGCGCCAAGACCGATGTTGCTTGCGTCGGTATGCACCTCGGTACCAGCGTCCTCTTCAATGTGAGCGAGGACGGGCGATTCCTGCAGGCGCTGCCATAACTCGCTGAAAGCTGCGTCCTGCTCAATCGTCCGAACGAAGGGTGTGTCATCTCGCGTGAGGCGTGTAAGTGGTTCGGCGATCTGGGAAAATTAGCGAAGCGACGATAGTACGCACACAGACTGAGAGAGCGGCGTACTGCTTTCTTGTCACGAGAAGTCGGGAAAAGCAACAACAGATGTTTTGTCTGGGTCAGGCTGGATGCCGTCGGCGTTTACGACATGCCCGAGAAACTTCAGCTTTTCGTAACCGAAGTGACACTTTTCTGGCTTTAGTGTGAGATTAGCGGAGCGGAGTGCCTCAATTACTGCCTCTAAATGCTTCAGATGTTCTTTGAAAGTCGTCGCAAACACGACGACGTCATCTAAGTATACTAAACAGCTGTGCCACTTCAGACCCCCCGTCAGAACAGTGTCCATCATTCGTTGGAAATGTGGCCGGTGCGGAACACAGTCCGAATGGAAGTGCTTTAAATTCGTACATTCCATCCGGGGTAACAAAAGCAGTTTTTTCGCGATCTCGTTCGTCAACTCCGATTTGCCAATATCCGCTCTTCAAATCTAGGAATGAAAAATACCCGGTTCGCCGCAGTCGATCTAACGAATCATCGATCTGCGGAAGCGGATAAACTTTTTTTTGTGACATTCAACTTTCTATAGCCAACGGAGAACCTAAGCGGTCCATCTTTTTTATTGACGAGGACCACCAGCGACGACCAAGGGCTTAGGGGTGGTTGTATGACGTCATCGTCGAGCATTTCTTTCACTTGTGCATTAATCACATTGCGCTCTTTTGCCGATACACGATAAGGCAGTTGTCGTATGGGACGAGAGTCATCATACGTGATTATTCGGTGTCTCGTGGTGGGCGTCTGGCGTACCTTAGAAGAAGATGCGAAGCACTCCTTGAACCGAAGGAGCAACTTTCGCAGCGCTTCTTGCTTTTCCTCCGAAAGGTCTAAATTGATGTCGATATTGCGGAGTGTCTGAGCTGGCTTCTCCTTCGTCATAGACGCAAAGCATTCTGCAACATCGGCAGTGGGCTTGGCGAAAGCGATAGTAGTACGACGAAATAGATGTTCCTGGCTGAAATTCGTCACGAGGAGCAGGGAAAGTCCGCCTCGAAGCATAGTGAGACTGCAGGCTGCACATACACCATGACTCGGCATAAGAGAGGAATTGCTCTCTGCAACAGCTTCGCCGTCACCTAGATCGTCGCATAGGACCGCTACCAGGACACTTGTGCGTGGTAGTCCAGTTACACTGTCGGCGTAAACCCGAAGCGCATTACATCGGCAATTGTTGTGCCTGTTCGCTGCTCTTTCTGTCGAAAAAGTCACTGTGTGCTCCCGGAGGTCTATACTGGCACCATACTCTCGCAGAAAGTCGACGTCCAAGATGAGGTCCCGAGAACAATCGCGGAGTATTAGGCAGCTGGCTGGAAACGTGGACCCACGAATTTGTGCTCTGACTGTGCACATGCCCAGCGGTGCTACGATATGCCCGCCAGCAGTATGAATTTATGTTCCAGACCAAGGCGTGATAACTTTTCAAAGGTTCTTCGCTAGTTTTCAGCACAAGATTGAGTAGTCGGCCCCCGTGTCCAATAAAGCACTAACGTGGTGGCCGTCGAGCATAACAGGCATGTCTAGTGAGAGTCTGTTGCTGAGTTCGGCTGCTGTAGTCGTTGAATC
Source organism: Dermacentor albipictus (assembly GCF_038994185.2). Taxonomy (NCBI): domain Eukaryota; kingdom Metazoa; phylum Arthropoda; class Arachnida; order Ixodida; family Ixodidae; genus Dermacentor; species Dermacentor albipictus. The sequence goes on along the minus strand of NC_091821.1, from coordinate 288,076,593 downwards.
GTGTGGAATAGACCGTGCTCGCGTTGATGGGAGGTCTTCGGAAGGGCGATTATCAGTGGCCTCATCCCCGAAGGTCGCTGTTCTTAGTTTTCCCGGCGAGGGCTTGGCGATCGTCCCTGTGCTGCTGTTGGAGGGCTTCTAGGAGCTGGGTAAGAACGCCTAGGGGACGGCGAGTGCGAATGCCGCCGCGGGAACGGTGGCATACTCTGCTGGTTCAGGTATTCTTCAATCGCCCTAGGCCTTTCGCCATATCTGGGCCTTGGTGAATCCACGGCAAAACCTTGCAGTCCGAGGCGACGGTATGGGCATTCGCGGTATACGTGACCGGTTTCTCCACAGTGATACCACAGAGGCCTTCTGTCCGGGGTATGCCAGACGTCAGATTTCCTTTCGAGCGGGCACCAATCCTTCATACGTTCGATCGGTTGCACTGATCGGAGCGGCGGGACATATGACGTGGCGTAAGACGGGGTGGGGACAGGGACTCACCTCAAAACTTCCGCATACGACGGCCGCTGCAACTGTGCTATCACAGGTGGTGCATTGTTGCTTGGAACGGGACCTTGGATCGCTTGCTGCACTTCATTCCCCACAAGGGCAGAAATGGAACCCAGCGTGGGCTGAGGTGGGCAGCTGAGCCTATGAAGCTCATCACGCACCATGGAGCAGATGCGGTCTCGGAGAACGTCCACGTTTCCAAAGGCAATCGCGTCAATCAGTGAAGAAGCGTTCGCATGCCTGTCATACGGAGCTGAGCGCTGGTCCGGAGGTGAAGTTGCGTTCAATTGCCTTTCATAGTGAGCTGAGCGCTGGTGTAACATCTTTTCCATCGTGGTGGCTTTGGTTAAGAAATCAGCCACGGTCTTTGGCGGGCTTCGAACAAGGCCAGCAAATAGCTGTTCCTTAACTCCCCTTATAGATGGCGCAGCTTCTTTTCCTCGGACATAGTTGGGTCCACCCGACGGAAGGTGCGCGTCATATCCTCGACGTACGACGTCACGATCTCGTTCGGCAGATGAATGCGGGATTGGAGCGCCCGTTCAGCTCGTTCGCGGCGGTCAGCATTGGTGTAGGTCTCCAGCAAGGCACGACGGAACTTGAGCCACGATTTGATGAGCCCTTCTCAGTTCTCGTACCAAGTGCGGGCACCGTCCTCCAAGCTGAAGTAGATGTTCCTTAACTTCGCCGCGTCGCTCCATTCTTTTATCTCTGCAACGAGCTCAAACTGGACTAACCAGTCTTCTACATCCTCGAAGATATCCCCGTGGAACACTTTCAGCACTCGGAGATTCTGCAGCAGGTACTGGAGTTGCCGTTGTGGCCGTACCTTGCCTAATGGTCGGTAAGGACGTCGACGTTCCTTCCATACCGGTGTGTGGGGGCGTCGATGTTGTTGCGGAGAGATGATCGAGGTCCGGAGGCAACCCTCTGATTCTCCTGCTTGCCCAGTGAACAAGTGTGTTCACTAGTAGAGGACTGGTACTCCTGCTACCAGGAGGGGTTTGTAGCATCGGATGAACCTCCACACCTCCACCAGTTTTGGCACGAAAAGACAATTGAAGATGTACCCGGTGTCGACGAGACACAGTTGTACAAGATGGTGTACAAACTCAAGCCGGTGTTTTCAGCCTCTACTTCTTCAGTACTTGCCTCTTGCCAAGCGCGTTCCAGTCACTTCTTTCTCAGCGCTGGCTCATGACAACTAGTGGTGATACATATATGTCACAGTCGGTAATGGAGGAAGAAGAGGACGCTGATGGTGGTCTTGGAGCCGACGAAGAAGAGTTTAGTAGTATTGCTGCTCTACACTAGTTGGCTCAGCCATTAAAAAGCCATCTGTAAATAGACACTCGCTTCTTCCTTCCTGTAACATAATTGGTGGATGTGCGAGGTAATCACTTGCGCAAGATGGAGCTCCGCAGCAGACGTAACCTGGCCGCCATGTCATCCGCAAGAGAGTTCAACCACGGCCCCGTCGTCGCCACCGACGGTCATTCTGGCCCAGCCTCGCGACCCTGGCATGTTTTCCGGGATCGACAACGTTGACATCGATGACAGGTTGCAGAATGATGAATGGGTCAGCGCACAGAACAGGCGGGATAACACACTTATGCTGGCCAATACAGTAGTCTACCTCAAGAAAACAGCATGGGTCTGCTTCGAAACACACGAAGAAGAGATTGCGAGTTCGGACCAGTGCAAACAGAAGCTTAGAGATTTGTTCGGCAAGCCTATCGGCCGCAATTTGCTGCTAAGAAGGACCTTGGGACTCATGTACAGGCGTCCACTGAATCTTATGTGGCGTATGTCCAGGACGTCCTCGCCCTTTGCCGCAAAGTGGATAACAGTATGGCAGAGGCAGACAAGGTCAGCCACGTTTTAAAAGGAATTGCAGACCGCTCGTTTAACCTGCTTGTTTACAAGAACATAACGGCAAATGAGATCATTACCGACTGTCGCCGCTTTGAAGACGCGAAGAGTCGCCGCATAGTTCAACAGTTTACGCGTCTACCTAATACTGCAGTTTCACCGACGTGCGAAGACATTTGTCCACCGCGTCCACATTTTCTACCTGAATGATCGCCCTTTGTGTCAAACTACGGTCGTGAAGCATTGTAGAAATACCGGCGATGCAGCACCTATTCGCCGATGCCCATACCGGGTGTTGCCCTCTGAGCGACAAGTTATCCAGAGCGAGGTTGACTAGATGCTTGCCAAAGGGATTATTGAACACTGTTCCAGTCCATGGGCGTCCCATGTTGTTTTCGTCAAAAAGAAGGGTAACAGCTGGCGATTTGGCGTTGACCATCGTCATCTAACCATGATCACCAAGAAAGATGTATATCCACTTCCCCGCATCGACGATGCTCTGGATTGTTTCCACGGTGCCACTTATTTTTTTATCTATAGACCTTCGCTCTGGATATTGGCAAATTGCCGTGGATGAAACGGACCGTGAAAAGACCGCATTCTTCACACCAAATGGTCTGTATCAGTTCCAGGTAATGCCTTTTGGCTTGTGCAATGCCTCGGCGACCTTTGAACGAATGATGGACATGCTCTTGTGTGGTTTGACATGGTCCACCTGTTTGTGCTACTTGGATGACGTCATTGTATTCTCTTCAACTTTTGCGACTCATCTTGAAAGACTTTCATCTGTTGTTTCTGTTTTTCGCACCGCTGGCTTGCAGCTCAGCTTGTCCAAGTGCCACTTTAGCCGCCGCCAAATATCCATGCTAGGACATCTCGTTGATTCGTTAGGCATTTGCCCCGACCCTGATAAAGTTCATGCTGTGCAGAATTTCCCCATACCAACTTGTGCCAAAGATGTTCGCAGCTTTATTGGCCTTTGCTTTTACTTCCGCAGGTTTGTGGAAATTTAGCCCATGTTGCCCGTCCCCTGACTGACCTCCTGAAGAAAGACGTTCCTTTCTGCTGGTACTCTGAACAAGCGTCTGCTTTCTGGCACCTCATCACGCTGCTCACCACACCTCCTGTTCTTGCCCATTTTGACGCCTCCGCTTCAACAGAAATCCGCACTGACGCCAGTGGCTACGGCATTGGCGCAGTTTTATCTCAACGCCAATGTGGGCACAACCACGTTATCACCTACGCCAGCCGTCTCCTCTCTCCCACTGACTGCAATTACTCGATTACTGAGCGCGAGTGTCTCGCGCTCATTTGGGCGGTGGACAAGTTCCTACCCTACATATATGGCCGACCATTTACAGTTACAACCGATCACCATGCCCTTTGTTGGCTTTCCTCTCTCAAGGATCCCACCGGACGCCTCGGTCGCTGGGCCCTGCTGCTGAAGGAATACACATACACTGTGGTCTACAAGTCGGGTGGTCTACATAAGGACGCCGACTGCCTGTCTCGTCATCCCGTCGATGTACCGGACGGTTTAGTGGATGTCGCACCGATCTGCTTTCTTTCGCTCTCTGTCTTGCAAGGCATTGGTGCTGAACAACAACACGATGAATAGTTATGCCCCATTATCGAATGCCTGCTCACTGATCCGTCTGACCCATCCCTTCACATGTTCGTACTACAAAATTGCATCCTGTATCGCCGCAACATGCACCCCGACAGGCCCAGCGACCGAGGCGTCGGGTGGGTTGGGCGAGAACAGGAGGTGTGGTGAGCTACGTGATGAGCGGCGAGAAAGCAGATGCTTGTTCAGAGCGCCAGCAGAAAGGAACGTCTTTTTTCAGGAGGTCAGTCAGGGGGACGGGCAACATGGGCAAATTTTTCCACAGACCTGTGGAAGCAAGAGCAAAGGCCAATAAAGCTGTGAACATCTTTGGCACTAGTTGGTACGTGGAAATTCTGCACAGCATGAACTTTAGCAGGGTCCGGGCAAATGCCTGTCGAATAGAGATGTTTGGTCATGGTTATTTGGTGGTGACTGAAGTGGCACTTGGACGAGTTGAGCTGCAAGCCAGTGGTGCAAAAACAGAAAGAACAGATGAGTCAAAATTGTTCGCAAAAGTTGAAGAGAATATGATGACTTCATCCAAGTAGCACAAACAAATGGCCCATTTCAAGCCATGCAAGAGCATGTCTATCATTGGTTCAAAGGTTGCCAGGGCATTTCACAAGCCAAAAAGCATTACCCTGAACATGCACCCCAACAGGCCCGAGCTCCTAACAGTCATTCCGTCTCATATTCGACAGATTGTATTGCAGCAACTGCACGACTTTCCCACCGCTGGGCACCTTGGCGTCACGCGGACCTATGACCGAATTGGGTGATGGTTTTTCTGGCCCTGTCTCGAGTCCTCTGACCGGTGCTGTGTTGCTGCGTGTGTGTCGTGTCAACACCGGAAAAGACCAGCTGTGCCTCCTGTCGGTCTGCTGCAGCCTTTGGATATACTGACCAACCCTTTTTTTCGTGTTGCCGTTCATCTTCTCGAACCATTTCCTATATCAAATGACGGAAATCGGTGGATTTCCATTGCTACGGACTATACAACTCGCTGTGCCATTACTAGAGCCCTACCGACCAGCTGCGCTACAGACGTTGCTGATTTCTCGCTTCACGATGTTATCTTGCACCACGTTGCACCTCTCGAACTTCTCACCGATAGCGGCAGATACTTTCTTGCCAAAGTCATAGACGACCTACTTCGATCATGTGCTACTAAACACAAACTTACTACCGCTTACCATCCTCAAACGAACGGTCTTACCCAATGCCTGAACAGCACATTAACTGACATGCTAGCAATGTATGTTTGCTCCGATCATCACGACTTGGACATTGCTCTACCATTTGTCACGTTCGCCTACAATGCCTCCCACCACGACAAAGCTGGCTATTCACCCTTCTATCTCCTCTTGGGCCGTGAGCTGACTTTGCCTTTCGAGACTTTTTTTTTTTGACCACACTCGACTCGTCGACAGGGAACACTCAAAATGTCATAGCCACTGCGACCCAAGCACGCCAGATCGCCTGCATTTGTCCTTCTGCTTCACAGACACACCAGAAGTGCCGTTACGACCAGCGCCATCACAACGTCGAGTACGAACCAGGTGCTCTTCAGCTAGCTTGGTATCCAATTCGGCGTGTTGGTCTTTGCGAGAAATTCCTCTTGCGATACTATGGCCCCTACCGCATCCTTCGCCAGGTTACCCCTGTCTCATATGAAGTTACTCCACTGGATGCCACTGTGCCTTCACCTCTCTCTGACATCATCCATGTCAGCCGACTCAAATCTTGCTTTTCTCAGACCGATGAGCCACACCAATAAGGTGCTTTTTCCGACAGGGGTGATATCACAGTCGGTAATGTGGGAAGAAAAGGACGCTGATCGTGGCCTTGGAGACGACGAAGAAGAGTTTAGTATTATTGCTGCTGTACACTTGTTGGCTCAGCCAATAAAAAGCCATCTGTAAATAGACGCACGCTTCTTCCTACCCGTAACATATATATATATCTCTATATATATATAGATAGATAGAGGTTGTACACCATGCAAAGACAACTCCTAGCACTCCTCGGAGACAAGAATGACGTAACGAGATTGAATGCTTTGCAGCCACTTCGCATCGAGTTACGCTATCATCCTTACGCTATTTTTAAAAATGTTAAAACAAGAACAAAATTTCTTTTATGATTTGATGCATTTAAATGATGTATGTCGATGACTTAGCTGGTACATGACTTGGAGAAACAGTGCCAGAAATGGGGCCATACAAAAACAAGACAGCGAACTATTGTATGTCTTCTTGTTTGTAGGCCAGACTTGTTGCAGCCCAGGTAACAGTGGAGATCACGGTTGTTTTCCAGCCAGATCACAGTTGTTTTCCAGCCAGATCACGGTTGTTTTCCAGCCAGAACGGGAGGGGGCGGGCACTATTTTTGTAAGTTTTTTATCATTGAACTGCGCTTTCGGCGTTGTGGGTATGCTATATTATTCTAGATTTCAGAATAAAAGAATAAAGCTTTGCTCTAGAACTTCGATAGTTTTATATGATGCAAGTTTAAACCACTTTCAGTGACCTGCTGTCTGATTTGAAGAGACGTTTGAAAGTAACTTGTGATCAGGTTATTATAGTCATCACGCGACGCATATTATTTGATCACACTCGGGAACTGATGAGGCAGACAGTCCGACGCAGGGCTACTTCCTGTTTAGAAGCCTTTGTGAAGATGATGTCCTCTGTTGTTCACAGTAAACTAAGGGCCAGTAGCTCTGAAAGATTTGAAAGTGTCGTGTCTCCTGACACCCAGCCGACACGTTTAGTTAGGATGGGCTCTCCGCAGCAAGCAGCACATGATAGGTCAGCCTCGGCTAGGTGACTGGCCACGGCGTCTTGTGTTGAGCAGTCGAGCCGTGACAAGACGCTCTCCCTATGTACATAATTATGTGCCAACTTCGTTCTTGACTCATGTTATGCGTGTCCTCCCTTCCTTGTATCCATCACTCCACTCCCCTCCTTGAAATCATTTTCCATAAGTCACTGTCACTCTAAACATTTATTTATTTATTTATTTATTTATTTAAGATACTTTCAGGGCCCGAAGGCATTACAGAAAGGAGTGGGTGAACATAACAAAACATTTGTGCAATATACAAAGACAGATTCAATGTGACGTTTCATGAATGCTGGTTTTGAAGGTGTCGGTATCCAGGATGGCTGCAACGGTGGCGGGAAGGTGGTTCCAATCTTTGCTTGTGCTAGGGATGAATGCACTACTGCAAAGTTTAGTACGTGAAGACGGCACACCAACTTTGAAACTATGGTCAGAGCGAGATGATATGTATGACGGTTGGGTGATGAGCTGTTCTTTCAACAAAGGGTTGTGGTGGTATATTTTATGGAATAGCGAAAGGCGGAAGCATCTACGACGGAAAGAAAGTTCTGGCAAGTTAAGTGTTATCTTCATTGAGGTAACGCTAGCATGTCGGGAGTAGTTTGATAAGATGAAACGTGCTGCACGATTTTGAATGGCTTCTATGCTGTTTATGAGTGTAATGTTAGCTGAGTCCCAAATGGCGCATGCGTATTCTAGTTTGGAGCGAACTAATGTTTTGTACAGAGTTAGTTTCAGTGACGATGGTGCGGATGAGAAGTTTCGGCGCAAATAGCCCAACATGCGATTGGCATTGCTACATATAATGTCGACATGCATGTGCCAGGAAAGGTTGCTGGTGATGTTTAGTCCAAGGTATTTGTACGACGAGACAACTGAGAGAGGGCTATTATTCAAGAAATATGTATGCAGATTAGTAGTATTAGTACGCTGTGATACCCGCATGCATTTACATTTGCTTAGGTTAAGCTTCATAGACCACTTGTTACACCATAACAGAACGTTATTAATGTCGTCTTGGAGTTTACGATAATCATTGAGGTTAGTAATTTTATTATATATAACGCAGTCATCAGCAAAAAGTCTAATAGTTGAAAATTTCACACAGGAAGCAAGATCATTAATATAGATTAGAAAAAGTAGAGGACCGAGAACCGACCCTTGCGGCACGCCTGACGTTACCGCGAGGGGCGCAGACGACGAATTGTTAGCGATTACGTATTGTGTTCTATCAGCAAGAAAGTTTTTAATCCAGTCCAGTACTAGCGGGTCAATGTTAAGAAGGCTAAGTTTATAGATTAGTAGGTTATGGGATACGGTATCGAAGGCTTTAGCAAAATCGATAAAGATGCAATCGGTGTCAAATCCTAAGTCGGTGTTAGAAAAGAGGTCGTTAGTAAAGCAAGCTAGTTGCGTTTCGCAGGAGAAGGATTTCCTAAAGCCATGCTGACTGTTGTTAAAAAAAGAGTTCGTCTCAAGAAAATCAACTATGTGGGAATATATTATGTGCTCCAGAATCTTACAGGGAATGCTGGTTAGTGATATGGGACGGTAGTTTTCGGGACAATGTGTGTTACCTGATTTGTGAACAGGAACCACCTTCCCCACCTTCCAGTCGCTTGGTAGTGATGAGCAGTGTAATGATTGTTGGAATATCCTAGAAAGAATAATTGATGAATACAGTTCAGTACACTTTAGTATTTTTGAATTAATTTCATCTGAACCCGCCGAAGAAGATATCTTCAAATTACCGATTAGTTTTCTAATGCCCACCCAGTCTATAAGAATTGAATCCATTGGGGTATCATAAACTGTCGTAGAAGGTGGCAAAAGCATAGGTGCAGCGTCATGAAAAAAGGAAGCAAAGATATTGTTAAAAATTGTGCAACACTGATCACTTTTAACAGGGGTATTAGACTGGGACAATTGTATTGCGGCTGGTGTATTACCACGAACAACATTCCAGAATTTACGTGGGTTGACATCTAAGTATGATGGTAATGTAATGTTGAAAAAGGTTTGCTTAGCTTGGGAAATGGCGCTACAATATTCATTGTTGATGCGGTGATATTCGGACCAACGAATCGGGTTGTTAGAGTTTTTTGCGGAACGAAATAACCGTTTTTTCTTGTTCCGAAGACGGCGCAAGGCGGCCGTAAACCAAGGCGACTGGGGATTACAGTGTACTTTTCGTTGCGGAACATATTTTCGAATTAGGAATAACAGTTTGCATTTATAAAGGGACGAGTTTTCTTCAAGTGTTCGTTGGTCGAAATCGGGCATCACTGCATCCATAAAATGCTCCATTTCTTGCGTAATTGCGGGAATATCAGCTTTGGAATAATCGCGAATTGTCTTGACCTTCTTTGTGTAAGAAAAGCGTGTTTTTAAATCAAACTGCAGCAATGAATGATCACTTATCCCAGGAAGATAAGTTAAGGAGGAAACTAGGTCGGGGGTAGTAGACAGCACTAGGTCAAGTGTGTTAGAAGATGTTGGAGTGACTCGGGTTGGTTTGTGGACCAGCTGTGTTAAGTTGAAGTCAAAGCACAAATTTAAGAATGCAATGGACTCGGCTGAAGTACGTACATTCACCGGTTTGTTGAACGGTGCAGGGGCCGCTAACATTCCTATATTTGTTTCTGCACGGATTTCGATGCCATTCTCCTACCTGCCCTCTCACGTGTTTGTTGTGGTGGCTTCTTAGCTTCCCTTGGCTTTCCTGTCCTTGATATATTTTGCCATGTGCAAGTCGGCATTCTTTTAAAGCGAAGTTTTTTTTTTTAATTTTTGCCCGCATCGGGTGTGGTGGCCCAGTACATGTATATACATGGAAGGAGCCTGGTAAAAAGGAAAGAAGACGCCAGAAACTCGTTTGGACCTGTGCACCACGTCGATGTGCACAATGCCCTCTGGAGCTCCCTGGGCATTGATCGCCACATTAACCTCTTGACTCTTGTTTTAAAACTAATGACACTTCCATTAATATATTACTAAACTCAAAAAGTTCCTTTTGAACCAACCGAGTATTGCATAAAATTTTTTTTGTATGCGCCGCATAATGCATGCATTTTCATTTTCGTTGGTTAATACTGAAGTTTATGTCATGTTTATTAATCACGTATGAAACTGTTTAAACAAGCCCATTTTCTGTTCAATTTGTTCATGTTTCTACATGTTGCTTAATTAATTTAATTCGTGTTCTACTGTTTTTATAATTGCTGCCTTTCTAATTTGTTTTTATAGTTTTATTTATTACTGTCGCTGCGTTAACCAAGGTCACTTTTTCTTTCGTATATGTCATGTACAGGAGGTCCCAATTCAGTCTCTGACTCCGGGACCACCTCCTGCATATTACATGTAATAACTTGGTATGTAGTAATAAAATTTGATGATGATTCTGACAGCTGTAATTATCCATGACCCCCTGCAAAACCGCTGCAGAAATTGCAGCACTTACCTTTCTACTATACCCAAGTTCAGAGGGATGCTAGATAGAATGGTAGAGAGTAAGGGGGAGAGGGGGCAGACAATGGGTACGGCCGACACCCTCTAGTCTAGAGGGTGTTGGAATAACAGCCTTGCCACTCTTCGCTCGCAGTTCCTATACAAGGGGCGGGGGATAGGGAGAAGGTGACGTGAAAAGGCAAGGAAACACTACTACTGTAGACATGACAGTGGTTGCGGGGAAACTGGATAAACTTAAGTTCTAGGCACTGTGCCATGACAACCCCTTCGGACTGCCACAAGCCCTCGCCTTGCTTTCACATTCAAGCTTTCTTGTTCATCCGTCGCTCTTTTGAAGCCCACCTTCTGAAACTTCCTGTTCCATAGGAAAGGGGGGGGGGTCATCAAAATTTAGAGGGGGGGGGTTGATCCCTCCCCCCCCCCCTGGCTACGCCAATGCTCCACTGTAAAAGCTACTCTCATGCATTTAGGAAGATGATGCAGGCATTCATATAGGCTGTTGTTGAACAAGTTGGTCACACCGTGCAGCGATCGGCGCGATGTGGGAGGGCCAATGTGTGACAAAACAAAGCGCCGTCAAAATAGGCGCTTTCCTGTTTTACCGCATGTTAGTAGTTCTGGAGCAATGTCGCGCGCCAGTTTGTTTAAATAGGGCGTACCCAGCAGCGTTTTGCGGCTTAGGAGCTTCATAAGCATTTTGTTTTTCTTCCGCTTACACAATTCGTTTATAAGGAGAAGCTGCACGCTATCCAGGTTGGGAGAGGGACGCCGCCTCAACATAAGGCACGTACCCACTTGATCACCACTGTCGTCAACCTCTTCATCGCTACAAATTGCGCCAGTTGCTTATACATGCACACTCAATAGTAGCTTGTTCTGCAAAAGCAAATACTCATCTAGGAAAAAATTTGTGGCTCCCATAGTAACAACGAAACGTGTGTACTAAACAAAACCACCCCACCGACGCCACACAACCGCACAAGCCGCACCAATGCCTTTTTTACTAGATGCCTGCCGCGTGAGCCGAGAAGCTGGTTCCTGCCCCTCTCCTCTTTCCTCTTCTCCACCCGGGTCGGCTGCGAGCGCTAGCTGCAGTGGCCACTGCAAACTATTAGATTCATCGGACGATCCTACGGCTGTCAAGCAGATGTAGCAGTCGTCGGACTACCTCGCCGCTGCCACCATTTGGAGTCGAAGGTCATAGAGATGAATTCGGTGAACAGGATTTATTTACATATTAACATATTTTAAGACAAGACATACATCGGCAGTCTAGCGCGACTCCCATATGGAGCCCGCAAGATTAACATTCAGCAAACAGTATTCGAGCACACAGCTCACTACTACATTTTGAGCATAACAACGAGCACTCAGCTCCCTACGACGAGCACGACATGAGCACGCTCTAGCAGCCGGCAAACGCTGCTTATAAGCTCTCCGCTTGAAGTCTTCGTTCGGCGTGGAGTGAGCACGAGTGGTCGGGAATGTTCGTCCAATCATTGTAAACTTGCCGCCGCCTCGCAGTATGACCCACACACACTAATGCACCCAAGTTCGAGCCCACACACAAAGGCTCCGGAGTCGACGTCAGAGGGCCTTGTAGAACTCTCGGTACAGCATAGCTCACGATGTCGTCGACCGAGGGCCTCGTAGAACTGTGCTCCGTCCCGGGTGGCGCGGCGGCGTACCACATTCCAGAGCTGACCGTGCGCCACGTGGCTGCCGACCATCCGCAGTTCTCGGAAGGCGCCTCATCTGGGGGGGCTTGGAACACGTGCAGCGGGCTGAAAGCTGGCACGTTGCCACCCCGTACGGCCATTCCTAACAAAACCTAAATCATGTGACCCTGCCTCCGAGATTGCACCGCTGTCTGCTCATATCCCGGAGGCAGGGCTGGCCGGAGCGGCGAACCGGGCGTGTTGCAGACATCCGCATGCCACATGGCGCTTAGAATGCATTTCGCTGACCCTGGAGCAGACGAAATCTGATGCGATGTTCTTCTGTATTTCATTAAATGAAATAGATTACTCTAATAACACCATTTCAATCATTTAAAGCCGATTTAATGGCTTTTTGAAAAAATGTTTGCTGCTTCCACGAAAACGAGCTAGCAGACGTGCAGCAAAGCAGCTAGCAGTCTGACCGTTGTGTGCCGTTGCGTGAGGTTTGAGGCTTTGCCTTTTGTTTTAACAACTGTGCCATTTTTACACTTCATGCTTAGTCCGTGTCTTGTCATCACCAAATACTCACCATGAGTCATTGCTGCATGCTGCACTGTAAATCAAGCCAGAGAAGGAAAGTACCTGGTGTATCTTTTCATGAACTTCCAGCTAACAGCGATTTGCATGAACTATGGCTGACGGCTATTTCAATAGAGAATGAGACCCCGAACTTTACATCAAATTATACTGTCGTGTGCAGTTTACATTTTCGAAAGGTAGATTTCCAGGAGAACTGCAGAATAAGGCGGCTTAAACAAGGTGCCGTACCCAGCCTCTTCGGAGGCTTCAGCACCCTCTTGTACAGAGGGTGCTGAAGCTGTGCCAACTGCAGGTGTGAAGAAACATAAAAGAGCGCCGTCACCGACCAATGCACTGGCATACACCCACGGTTGCGTGCTGCACTTAGTTGTGGGCAGAGTAACGTCCCAAGTACGTGACTCATTGTTTAATGCAGACTCCGAAAACAGACATGTTGGAGCCGATAGCGAATGTCATCCCCAAGCTGACGATTCCTTAGCAAGCTCCGCTAAGAAAAGCTTGCAGTTATTTATTGCTTCAAGACTGAAATCACGTACTGCAACCAGCAAAATCGCCATGAATGAGGACCCTGCACAAGAAAACGAACGCTTGACTTGCATTGTTTTGTCAACCAGCCCTCCGGCTCCCTCCAAAACACTTGCACTTCCTTCCGAATCCGTCATAAGCAAGCCCAAGCAATGTCATGGGGTGCTTACAGAAGTAACCAGGCCAGGTTTTGCAAATGCTAAGAAGAAACGAACATCGAGAGCATTTGCCAAGAGATCATGCAGGCCACAGACGTCAAGCTCAGCAAGCTTTCTTTTTGTCGAGTGCAAACGATTTTGACGAAGAGAACGCAAGTTAAAAGAAAAAAAAAAACGAAAGGCTAAGCAGAACTGTTGACGCCTACAAGGAAGAACTTCGGTGGCTCAAGGAGGAGTGCTACGAGAGTCCATTTTTACATGTCGTGGTTGACGCGGGAGAGGGCATCACAAAAACAACTTTGCTGGTGCACCAGGTAAAAAGTTGCAAAAGAAAAAAGCCGCAGTGGTCAGAGACTGCAATCAGACACTGCATTGTAATGCAGCACCTGTCCACAAAAGCGTACGACTATATAAGGAGTGAAAAACTCCTCGCATTTCCTTGCAGAACAGTGCAAAAATACATTGCCACAACATCAGGTGAAGTTGGTTTTAGCAAGCTGGTGCATTGCCGACTTGAAACGGAAATCGAAGCACTGGATGCACCACGGTCCAAGGTATGTGGGCTTATCATCGATTAGATGAGGATACAAGAAAAGTTGATATACCATAAACAAAAGGATGCTTTTGTTGGTGATGTCGATCTGGGCCCTGAATTTGGCCATCTGGTTCCTACACCAGAAAATCGGAATTTGACAAATTCACTTGTGTTTTCTGCTTTCTGGCCTGCACGCAAGGGTTAAAATTCCCATCGGTTATTTTTTCACCAGATGTTGCTCCGGAGTGCAGCTTGCCGAGATCATAAGCCACATCGTCAAAAAAGCAGCAGATGTAGGCTTCATGATCCTCGTTGTCACTGGCAACCACAGTCAACGTGGCAGCAACGGACAATTTGTGCGGAGGAGAAGCAAACATACTAGCACCACATCCTGCCGATCCATCGAAAGACATCTTTTTGACCTTTGACCAAAGCCATAGAATAAAAAATATCAGGTCGCAATTCTTGGCGAAGGATTTTGGAGCAAAGAAGGAGGTGACAGCAAAGTACATGAAGACTCTGTACAAGATGCAGAAGCACTCAATTATATGGCCAATCAGTTTTCTCACACAGAAACACGTGTATCCCACCAACATGGAAAAAATGAATGTGAAGACAGCTGTGCAGCTGTTTTCACCTGCAGTCACAGCAGCACTGAAGTATCTGAAAGATCGGGCAGCTCATTGTTGTGATTCGGAGTTTGTGTTGGCGGAGCCGACCATCAGGTTCATGGAGGCTATTCACAAGTGGTTTGCCTTCATGGATGTGAGCAACCTCCAGCAGCACATTCATGCAATGATGAAAATGCCCGCCAGTTTGACAAAATTGAAGATCCGAGGCTCCAGTGACTTGAAAATGACTTTCTCGACTACATTGAAGTGTTGAAAACTGAGAGCCCTGCACAAAACTTCGTTGGCAACGAAACGCATGATGCGCTCGTATTCAGCACCAACTCAAACATGCAATGCATTTGCTACCTGCTGACTGAAAAGGAGTTCAAGTTCGTGCTCACACGCAAATTTTCGAGCGACCCTATTGAGTCACTGTTTGGATTTCTGAGGCGGGGCTCTGGCTGCAGTGACACATTGGACGTGAAGAGCTCTGCTAACTGTTATGTTGTTTGGGTTAGCTGCGTGGGGTTTCAAAGATGCGACGGCACGAAGCGGCGAGTGACAGACTCCATTTCTTGAGAACAACTCTGGTGGCCACGACTGGCCTAGCCTTTATTCAAAATGTCGGATTTGTAGGGGGCGCCAGGAGATATATAACACGCCCCTTTTTGAGTGACGATTACAACAATTAAACACGCACTTCATTACGTTCAGTTATGAAATCTGGCTGGTGGCCGTATGGCTCTTCCAGCCCTTGTCGCGTATGTAGAAGCATGTCTTGCTTCTTCAGGATAGTTGTGAGGTGTAGCATCGTTGGCACGTGTTGGCCCCGATTCATCCAGGGTGTAGTCTTCTGCTGTACGAGTGGCTTCACGGAACACCTGAGTGTGTGGCCTCAGGTGCACACGGTTACACACATAAATTGCTCCACTTGTAGTTTGCACTGTGTAGCGCCTTGGTTGAGGACCAACCTGTGTGACGACTGCTTTTTTCCAGTCATTCTTGTGCCTCACCCATACAGGTTGATGTTTCTTCAGAGGTGCAAGTATGCGAGTGTGGTTGTCTCCATATCTGTGCTGTGCACCCTGTCTGCGTTGGAGGAGCTTCTGATGTGCATCTGTGGGGTAGTGTGGTTTCAGATTATGGGGCAAGGTCGGTATGAACGTTCTCAATTTCCTGCCCATTAGCAACTCTGCTGGGGAAGATGCTCCAATAGTTGGGGTGGCACGGTAGTTGAGGAGAACCAAAGACAGATCTTTGCCATCGCTCTGCGATTTAATCAGCATGGACTTCACAGTCTGTATTGTTCTCTCGACGTGCCCATTGGACCTCGGGTAGTGGGGTGGTGATGGTTCATGAGCAATATCCCATTCTTGCAGGAATGCTCTGAATGCCTGCGAGTCAACGGTGGTCCCTGATTAGAGATAAGCACATTGGGGAGTCCAAAACGTGAAAAGATGTCCTTCAGGACTAAAATAACTGAAGTTGCCGTAGTGGTTTCCATACGTTTCACTTCAACATACTTTGAAAAGTAGTCAACAAGGATATATGCATTGCCTTGACAGTGAAAGAAATCAACGGCCAACTTTTCCCATGGTCGCGCTGGCAGATCTCTGTCAAGCAATGGTTGATGAGGGTTTGCCTTCTGGGTGGATTGGCAGGTGTCGCAGCTTGAGACAAGGGTGGCAATGTCCTTGTTGAGTGTGGGCCAATAAACACTATGGCTTGCTAGTCTTTTACAAGCCACTATGCCACGATGTGCCTGATGGAGTTTCTCAAGAACATCAGCCTGGAGAACTGCTGGAATGACAAGCCGTTGACCACAGCAAATGAAGCCGCCTGTGATATACAGTTCACTTCTTATGTGAAAGTATGGTCTTGCCATCGGATGAACATCATTAGGGCGATCAGGCCATCCTTGTTGAATGTACTTGGTTAGTTGTTGCAATACTGGATCCCGACTTGTTGCTTCCTGGATCTGGTTGACCTTGGTGGGCGACGCTTGTACCAGACTGGACACCAACAGTCCTGGATCACTGTCTGCAGTTTCCATCTTGGATTCGGGGTTTGAGGATCTTGACAATGCATCGGCCACAGTTAGCTGTTTCCTCGGTACATACACTAGTTTAGTGCTATAGCACTGTAGCCGGAGCAAAAGTCTTTGCAGTCTTAGCGACATTTTTGTTAGATCCTTTGTCTGCAGTCCAACAAGAGGTTTGTGGTCTGTTTCCACTGTTACAGAGCGTCCAAAAGTGTAATAGTGGAACCGCTCGCATGCGAACACCACAGCTAGAAGTTCTTTTTCTATTTGAGCATAACGTTGTTGGGGAGGTGTAAGGGCTGCAGAAGCATATGTGGTTGGTCTGCCTTTCTGCAAGAGAACCGATCCCAGGCCGTATGAGCTGGAATCTGTTGAAATTGTGATCGGCTTGGATGGGTAAAAATAACGCAACACAGGCGCTGTTGTGAGCTTCTGTTTGATGAGCTTGACAGTCTCTGTGTGCTGGCTTGTCCAGTGCCACGCTACATCTGCCTTGAGAAGCTCATGCACAGGACTGGTAGTTGTCGAAAAATTAGGGATGAATTTCGTGAGATATGTCACCATTCCTAAGAATCTTTGCAGTTCTGACTTGTTTGATGGAAGTGACATGGCCTCAATTGATCTGACCTTGTCAGGGTCTGGGGATAGCCCATCTGAGGAGTGCTGGTGACCCAGATATTTTATGGCGGAAAGTCCTAACTTCAGTTTTGATTTGTTAAGCTTCAGGTTGTTTTATCTAGCTATGGTCAGAACAGTTCTGAGATGGGCTTTGTGTTCTTCTGGAGTCCTTGAGGCAACCAGTATGTCATCGAAATACGGCTTCACAATGGCCTGCCCTTCTAATGTGAACTTCTCCTCTTGTCCTTTGTGTTTTTGACTGTTTTTTTTCGTTCAAGTATGTACCAACTGGCCCAGATTTCAACCCTTCTTCAAATACCTTGTCAATGGCCTGCTGGAACAGCTCGGGGGCTGTCGCAAGCCCAAATGGTACTCGAAGAAAACGGTAATGGCCCCATGGTGTTGCGAATGTGCAAAGCCGTGAACTTGGTTGATCCAAAGTCAGTTGCCAGAAAGCACTCTTGGCATCAAGGACAGAGAAGACTGTTGAGCCATTCAGGCTTGCAAAAAGCTCTTCTGGTACTGGTATGCAGTAGTGCTGCCTTTTTATTGCTGCATTGAGGTTTCGTGGATCCAGGCACAAATTAACAGTTCCGTCTTTTTTGGTTATCACCACTATGGGATGGACCCATTCACTATGTTCTGACTCTTGGTGATTACGCCATTCTTCTCCATGCGCTTCAGCTCTGCTTTGACCTTATCCTCGAGTGCACTAGGTACTCTGCGAGGAGCACAAACTGTCGGCACTGCACCTTCACGCAGCTGGATGCTATAACGTTTTGGAAGCTGGCCGATACCTTCAAATATGTCAGGGAAATCATTCAGTACTTTCTGAAACTGTTCTTGCAACACTGTGTCAGTGGACTTTGTCGTTGCTTGAAGGGTCTTCACACGGGAAAGCAAGTGCAGAGTTGAGCATGCAGCGGCCCCTAGTATCGGCTTGAGGGGCTCGTTCACCAGCAGAAATCTCAGACGGCACTCCCTGTTGTTTACCGCACAAGACAGTTCACATTCACTGTCTATTGGAAGCTGGTGGCCACTGTACGTAGTCACTTTAGCTGGGATTGGTTTGGTTGCTGGTCTGCACGGCCACTGCTTGAACATATTTTCTGGAATTATGTTGACGTCCGAACCGGTGTCTAACTTGAATGTCACCTCGTGTCCATTAACACTGACACTTTCGCTCGAGTCTGTTGCGTCGACATTGACGCTGCACGTAGTCAAACAGCCCAAGTATAATTCCTCCTGCGAGTGTTGTTGTGGATGCTCATGAAGCAGTCCGACTCGCGGTCGTAGCGCTGCTGTCCGCCGACGTGGCTGCTTGCACAGGTGTGCGAAATGGCCAAGTTTGTCGCAGTTGTAACAGTTTTTGCCAAAAGCTGGGCACTGTTGGGGGGGGTGCGAGGTTCCGCAGCGAGAACATTTACGATTAGACCTTTGGGACGAGTGATGAGGCTGCTGAGGCTGCTGAGGCTTGTTGATACTTAGCGGACAACCAGTTGTCTTCGTGGGTTTCCGATTATACGTGTGAGCGGCATTCACTTCTGGCTGCTGATCACTGGTTCCGATTCCTTGCACATGTTTCTTTGATATTTCCGCTACCTTGCACGCTGAGACGATTTTTTCCAGAGTGAGGTCGCGCTCCCGAAAGAGCCATTCGCGGAGAGCTCCATCGCGGATTCCAACCACCACGCGATCGCCGATGAGTCTGTCGCACTTGTCACCGAAGTCTCATTTCTGCGCCTGTCGTCGAAGGTCAGTAACAAAATCGTCAATTGACTGTCCTGGCTTTTGTACCATCGAGTTGAACACCGCCGCTGCTTGTATGATGTTCTTGTACGGGCGATACAACTCGTCAAACTTGTCAAGTATGTATTCCACTGGGTCTGCGTCTTCGTTTCGGGCGGCAGGGTCTGGAGGGAACGTCTGCGCGATGCGACGAGCATGCGGGCCAAGTACATGAAGCAACAATGCCTTCCGCGCTGATTTAGGCTTAGTGTTGTACTCACAAGCCAGTTCATATATGGTGAATGCTTCCCGCCATTCTTCCCATGCAGTCTGAGGAGTGTCACCAGGTTCGAAGTGAGCCGGGGGCTGGATGAAAACGTTGGCCATTTTGTTGATTTCAGGCGTTGCGGGGACGATCTGCTTACACTTCTGACACCATGTTATGTTGTTTGGGTTAGCTGCGTAGGGTTTCAAAGATGCGATGGCACGAAGCCGCGAGTGACAGACTCCATTTCTTAAGAACAACTCTGGCGGCCACGATTGGCCTAGCCTTTATCAAAAATTTCGGATTTGTAGGGGGCGCCAGGAGATACATAACACTGATTAGAGAAAATGCTCAAGACGGCATCGTTGCTTCTTCCAACCAATGCAACGTCAGAAGCTCAACTACGTTCGCATCACAAAAGCTTCTGCGATCACACCAGAGCTTCGCCAACCTCAGCAGTAGCACAAAAACAATCTTGGACTCATCCGTGCAGAGGCTAAATAGCACTGTTCATCACAAACACCGTGTGTGCCAAATCCAGACAACGCCAGCATTGCAATGGTGGGTGGATTCATCGTAAGGGTGGCAAGAGAACATTCCCTGCGCTAACTGTGTTGCGCTGCTGCAAGGACCAAAAGCCAGCACGTCTCTCCTCGGACTTACCGCACACCAAGACCGCGGTGGCCTATTCTACCCAAGTCGTGAACTTGTGAAAATTCTTGTAGGGCTCCGAAAGTTTGTCGACAACGTTCTTCTGCACAGAAAATGCATAACTAAACCACTGGAGGTCTGTGTAGAAAAAAGCGTGGAGGTTCTCATGGGACTGCCAATCCTGAGCTGTGGAAACACGAACAGCAATCACCGTAAGAGGCTTTTGGTACTAATAACCAGGAAATTAATGAAGCAACTTCTCACCACTTATGCGCTGGAAAATACTGACAGGAATGCTCTTGTCAAGATGCTGCAGCAAGAGCCATTATCGCGAAACGTGTTGAAATTGTAGGTGTCATGTGTTGCGATATTCATGCGCAGATTCCGTGCGTTCCATGCGCAGTGGCAGCGTACGGAACGTGACACATGTCCTTAAGCATTCCCAGCTGCTACTTTTTCTTTACCGGAGCGACAAGAAAGGGTCAGTAATTGTTGAAAACAACCCACCAGCATGTAAAAGACTCATCATTGTTGTCGTTTTTCACCATATCAAAGTCGGAACCTGTTGAAAAAAAGGATCCGCACCTGGCAATATTTCCTGCATCTCAAGTGAACTTTAGGAGAATTTGCTGTTGGCTATGTGGTACATGATTCTGAAAGCAAAAACACAGCAAGGAACAGGACGGAAAAGTGAGACAAGCACAACGCTGACTTACAATTTTGTCTGTGTGTGCCAACCTTATGTCTTGAGAGCAATGGCATAGACTTTCGAAGAACGTTCTCTAAGACTTGTACGTAGAAGTTATGAGCGTTTACTACAACTCCAGCAAGTGGATCTGAGAAGTAACCGCCTTGCTTTATGCTGTGTCTGATCTCTGCAAACCTGTTGAGCGCACACCTGGCATACCCTGTTAATGCGCTAGGAATATATATTACTGCAACGCCTGTGCCTCAATGTAGTTTGGACACTATAGTCTTATTGTGTGTGGGGAACTTAACTCGTCTTCAAGGACTAAAGTGCGTGGCGCAAAAGGTGACTCGTCAACCCCTTTGACTGCATCGAGACACTTATTCGTTATTGGTGGAAGTGCCAGTAAACTCGTGTATGTGTCGTCCAGGCAGAGCATCCCTCAGCGAAGCACTCGGTGTTGTCATGTAGTGCACAAGATGCATTTGTCCATTTGTACATCTATGAATAGAACCAAAAGAAGCTTTCCAGTGCAAGGACTCTACCAAGCGTTTGGCTCTACGTGAACATAGTGTCCGAGACTGCTGTAACAACGTAAGCATCATCTGTACGTCCTATGTATAAATGAACTCGTGCCTTTTACATAGCCAGTGATATAAATATAGGGGTCAAATCCAACTAATTAACTTAAACTTCCATGGTATTGCAAAGAAGGTTGAGCGAAAAACACAAAAAAGAATGTGATGCTCATTACGGAGTTTATATAGATTACCAAGCTTTTTCACTGAACGAGTAACAATAGCAGTACTTTGAGTTTCGTGCGACATTGTGCCGAGTATGATGCTCTCCCGGAGTTATGACCATGCTGTTGATATCAGTTATCTCGTTTATCAACGCGAACTGAAATTGATATCCCCAAAAGTGGTCATACTTGCATACGAATTCCTCTCAAGCAGATGCTCTTGCTGAGCGTGCGTCGGACCGCTGGCCTTGAAGTCGTCACTTCCGCTGCCACCGGAAGTAGGGTCGGCTGCGAGGGCCGACTTTCAGTGACTACCCTGAACCACAGGAACCTTCGCTCCAATGGGAAAACGAGTGACGCGGCAGGCATCTAGTATAGGAGGCATTGGCCACACACTCATACTTGCGGTGTTGTGCAGTGCCTCACTCACCGTATCTGCAAGCTGTCGTGAAGTCTCAATGCATTTAAATGTTAAAAAATGGTGTACCTATTCTGTTATCGAATAGGAAAATTCGAATATTTGACTAGTTTGCATGTTGTTTTTATTTAACGATGCAGGCATGGATACTTTGTGAGCAGGAGGCAACCTTGCGCATTGCTGCGACGGAAATAGCACTGCTGCAAATGCATGTGAAAACTGCCAGTGGAAATTGCTCTGCGACGTGCGTGGCAGAAAAATTTTATTCGCCCCAATCGCGCCATGTGAAACAGCCTTTTAGCGTGTGCTGCAACAAGATGATAGCGATAAGGAAGATAAGCGGGCGGGATAACATAGAAGAGTTGTCCACTGAGATTGCACTATGTTTCGACGTGTACGAGCCGTGCCGCACTGTCTGCGCATGCATGGGCGTACAGACACGAGTCTGTGCGCGAGTACGGTTGCTTTGCTGGACAAGTTTAATTCATACTGTAAGGTATGTGGTTAATACCTTACCAAAACTATTTTGTTCATGGGTGTTTGCCACATTCACTGAACCAAGTATTCATGCAGTGTAATCTACAGCTAACAGTTTGAACGCTTGTCAATTAAAACAGCACAACTTCTACTGTAGCAAAATGGTACCCACACTGTTAGGATCGTCGCGTATGTATCATTGCTCCTAAACTGCAGCGAAAGAATACTGTTATAAGGTCCCATTAGTGAATGGAATTTTCGGAAATACACATGATTTCCGAGGCATAATTGTAGGCTTAAACACGCACACATCGCGCTGCCTGCTCTGTCTACCTCAATGCCAGCAGAAAGACTGGCCATGCCTACTTGAACCACTTTTGTACGTCTTGCAGAGCCGTTTTCCACGTATAAGGTGCCACTTCACACTAAATAGACCGTGCAAGCGCAAAAACGAAACACCAGAAACCAGCGCAGTGTGTATACGGGACATACAAGACAGAGCACTCACTCAAGTCAGCGTGCCAACTTCCCATAGATTGCACCAGTACGTACGCAATATGGTGGCGCCTGTGAAAAAACTATCTATAAACTAAGAAGCGCCTGAACCACACCATGCATTGAAATGAATGGTGTGGTTCAGTGCTTCCTGACAAGCAAGTGCATATGCGGAGATTGATTATATTTAAGCGAAGCTCACACCTACACCACCAAGCTCACTATATATTGCATGTTCACACGGCACATTCAGTGAAACATTTAATACTAGTTTTCTTGCCGAGGCGGAACCACTGGCGATAAAACGATACCTTTGCACAGCACCATCGGGCAGAACTTGTCGTCTGGGGAGGAACAACTACAAATGTGTACACCTATGCCGAGGCACCGTAGCGCGGCGTCTCGGCCGACCTTCTGTGCATACACCCTATACTTGAGAAAACAACAAAAAAGACTGGAAAAATATAAATTTTAAGCTTTCAAACCGGAAAATAATAATTATAATTAAAAAGACAAAATTTTTGCACTGATATTGACATTAGTCGCACATATAGGCATGTAACAGGACCAACATGAAGCCGCCCACAGGAATAGGCATCGGCACATCGTGTGCAGAACCTACATGTGAGGACAAAGGGCAATGGTTAGCTTTGCTGCAGCGTTGCTGCTGATGCAGTATGGGATTGCACAATGCAGTGACTTACCTCCGGCGATCTTATCGGCTCATCTGCACCTTGGGACAACCGCCTCCTCTTTCTTGCTGTAGGAAGCAGAGACTGTTTGCACTTTGCTTTTTGTGGACACATGTGCAGTTGAACTTTTTTTTAGAGGGTCGATTTGCCGCTTACTTTCGCAATACGATCAACAAAGAAATGGTGTATCAAGTTTTCAATGCAGACCCACTGGCAGGCCTAGCAGACGAGTGCTGCACTGGCAGCATCGGGGCACTAGTTGCCATAGCAACAGCCTATTGGAAGGTGTCTCTTGGTGTGCTGCCGCACTGAGCCAATGAGAGGGCCGCGTGCTTTGTCAGACTGGCCTCTGATTGTTTTACGAGTGCACTTTTTCTATGTGGCCATCGTCGCCGAGGGAGCGGGGAACTGAAAGGCGGAAGTTTGAGCTTTCGAACGATACCAAGATGGCGGCGCTCGTCAGTGGGAAAGACGAGAAATAGCTCCGTGAACTCCGCTGTTTCTGTGCGATTTTGTGGTCCTTTCGCGCTGTCCGCGCTGACAAAATAATTTTTTGCGGACACTTGGGTTGCGTTTTCGGGCAAATCATTTTGATATGGTGTAGATTAGACATTGTAGGTGCCAAAATAAGTAGTTCCCGAAAATCTGTTTTTTAGAGAGATTTTCGGCTTTTAAGACCCGTGTTGTCCCCCCTTTAAATGTGATCTATATCAGTAGCACCACCTATAGAGGTGCTACTGATAGCCACCTAGTAGGCACTTCTGAAAGTACGCTTGGGAGCAGTAGCAGACAGCCCTTTGCAGCAAGGATGGCTAAAGTTCGCAGTGGCGATTTCTACTTTGTTTGGGTGCCAGACTGCTTCTTCTGCGTTGACAGCTGCAGAAAAGGCACTAGCCTCTATAGGAGCTGACATGAACATAGTGTTACTGGTGTTTGGACAACCCAGTCTACATATGTGCCAGATGTGTCCTGCAGACAAAC
Source organism: Dermacentor albipictus (assembly GCF_038994185.2). Classification (NCBI taxonomy): domain Eukaryota; kingdom Metazoa; phylum Arthropoda; class Arachnida; order Ixodida; family Ixodidae; genus Dermacentor; species Dermacentor albipictus. The sequence continues at coordinate 288,052,416 of NC_091821.1, read as the reverse complement.
GCAATGGATACCAAGTTACACGAAGTGGAACTCATGTTAACTAGCCGCTTGGTTTTGTTAAGTAATGCAATGTCTTGATCATTTTTTTTTTAAATTCTATGCTTGCAGTAATAATGCTATTGTACCTCAATAATAGGCCCGCGTCATTAGTGCAGACTTATCTCATACAAATCTGCACGGTGTGATGTCTGCATATGTCTTGGCGATCTTTCTGCCTATGAATACATCTGACATCGCTGAATAAGTGCCATTAAAGTTGCCTCAAGAAGAGTAATTGCGAATTTATTGATGGAAGTGCCTACACTAGTAAACGAAGTCGCAAATCGCACAGGTTAATAAGAGCCCAAGTTCGCACTGTACTGCTGATGCAGTTCTGCAGCATACGCCAATGACATGCTGTTCCTGCTGCAGTTTTCGCAATTTTAAGTTCCCTTGGGGAGCTGCATGGAAATGTAAAAAGCTAAAGTCTGATCAACTTTTCAGTAGGTTCTTTTTTTTCTCGAACGTTGCTAGAAAGAGATGCGACATATACATAAAGGCAGAGTAGCACCAGCCAAAGTAGATGGGCGCTGGCGGCAAGGCTGGGTTTATTCCTCTGCGGCGTAAGCGTAAGAAAGAATTCAGTTTAGTACAAAATGCACATGCAAAAAGGGACTACATTGTGAAACAACCAAATCACTCGGCGTGATAAGTCTGCTAAGACAGCATGAAGGTGTAAAAATTTCCCAAATGTGACGCGAACTTTTCAGTGAAAATGGAACAGATAAACCATATGCAGCAACTGTTAGCAATTCTTACCCTTAACTACTTATTTTCTTTACAAATTTCCTAAGAAACCGCAATATCTAATATGTCCTCGGGCAAAAAGAATAAAGCTGTTAAACAGCATTTGCTTGTTATCATTTTGATAAGACAGCGCGATTTACAAACGAGGCAAGGTGAAAACCTCTCGCTTATAAAAAATGAACAGGTCTGCTTGAAGCAACTAGTAATAGATCAACATGCACAGAGCCATGCATAAAATAAGCAAAAACATCAAGTGCATGACGGCTGGTACGAGGACTTACCGGGCCGCTTAAAACCAACAATCCCAGTTCTTGCAAACTTCAGTAGCTTTAACAATACAACACAATTCACTCATGCAGTCGTGCTGCCTAGCTAGCGCAACGCAGTGAAGAAGTGGCAAACGGTAGAAGCGGCAAGTGGCGTTCAGAACTTAGCGAAACTCTTTCAAACCACACGCTGCACTGCGGTCGAAGAAAACATGGGCAGGCCTTGATAACTTCGTCGCTTACCCATCTAAATACGATTGAATGCAAAGATCATCGACACGACAAAAGAAAGCGTGAGAACCAAAAATTTTTCGACGAACGACATCGATCCATTGCTACCATTCCTCCTACTGATGATTCGTGGGGAATGATCAGAACCGTATTGCCGGCATGTTTTCACTGGTATTTGAGCACCACAGTATGCAACAATTCTTCAACGTGCCTTGAAGCTTTGGCCACCACACACATGCGAAGGGTGTTGCTTATTTTGCTCTGAAAACGTGAATAAGACAGAGAAGTGCGATACCACGGTACGCGGCTGCGTCCTTTTCCCAGCGCACTTCACAAGGCCGCCACCAGTGGGGTGTCGATTGGCACGCACTACGCGTATAGTTGCGGAAGACCCTGTCGTGGTGGTTGAAATCGGGCCAGGAGGAACCCTCCCTGCTAAGGCAGGACGAAAGACGGAGCAAAAAAAAAAAAAAAAAGTTTGACTTGTTCCAGCCATTCAGAGGGGTTTAACTTTTTGCAGGACTTTACCCATATTATCGCACCTTAATTCCAGCCTATGAGGCAGCCATGAGGCAATTGGCAAGCAAGGATGGATGCAATTTTCATAGATGTGGTCAGCTAATGGCACCTTGTAGCAATCAGTGTAGTGAAGTGGCGAAGGCTGCTGGCATCTTTCATAAGCTGGCAGTGTCTGTTGGGCCATGGTGTTCCCTCATTTACAGTGGGGAACATCTGTTTGCCGCTGCATTCACTCACCCGGCAGTAGAAGCAGTGAGCACCCACATGTAGCTTGCTCCAGGCATAACTTGCAGTGGGGATGCTTGACCTTGGCACTGCAGATCGCAGCATCAAGGTGGATGTTTGCCATGCAGTGTAGGAGATTGCGTCTTTTAATGCCATGCATGGCAGTGTCCAAGGCCATTTCCAAGTGGGCATGCACCATGAAATGGTTGTTTTGTCAATTTGTAGGGGAGTCTAGCTTCGTTAAAGTAAACTAATAGATGCATTAATTACAGTGGGGGATTGTTGCATCCCTTTGTAGTGTGTAACTTGCAGAACAAAGCATGTTGTTGACTGCTGAGGTGTTGCAGTTTTGGGGACTAGGTGCTGCAGAGGGCGCACTGTTTGGCAAGCACCATACCAATGGTTCATTGCTAACAAAAAATCACAGGCACATGCTTACTCCCAAGCATAATAAACTAGATGGGAGGCATGAACCATCTAGGAAAGTTAGGCTTGCAACAAGTAAATAATAGACTGTGTCCAGACATTGAGAGTAGCAACTCAAAATGAGTGCTTGCATCATGATACTGTCAGTAATGGAAAGAATGATGACAAGAAAATGATCTTTTTCATCAGCATTCATAGTTTTAGCATCAAATTTTGGGCACAGATAACCAAACAGGCTTTTCTTCTGTGGCTTAGAGCCATCCTGGAGAGCACGCCTTTGGGTGGGAGATACCATACAGAAAAGTTAGTTTGCAGCTCTAGAAATAATCCGCAGTCGATTCAATAATTCCATGTGGTTTATATTGTCTTTCTTTAACCCAACATTCATTCAAGTTAGAGCAACGAAAGAATTGGGACAGGAAAGACAAAACTTAGTGCTGCGAATTTGTGAAAAGAAGTATTTCTTTGTTTTATGCCCTTTTCATACAGTACCTGTCAACTCCCTTGAGGTACCTCCAGGAGTTGTGGTCATGTCCCATGGCAACTAACAGAAGGTGTCAAGGGCCAGTTAGGTGCTATTCAATTATGTACATGCACAAAAAATGTCATAAGAGCTTTATGCAAAAAGTTGACTATTTTCAAGAAACAGTGTGAACCTGCTGAGCATAGTAAAGGCCAAACTACACATTCACTTGCAGGCGTGTGAAAGCTCACGCCTCTGCACCTCGCGCATGCACAGATGGTGCAGGGCAGATTGTATGTGTCGAAGTGCAGCGCGAGCCCATATATATTCTCCAGACAAATGTGTACTCCATCTCATGAGTACCTCGGAGCACTGCCAAAGGTACAAGGCGCACACAGGCAATATCCTTGGGTAGCGGTATATAGTTCTGGGTGTAACTGACTGATGATTAGCTGCACTAGTTTTATTTTTGCTACAGGATGCGATATAGCAATACGTGACATGTTATGGCCTTTGCGCATGCACGTCATATACTGGAAATTAGTGACAGTTCTTGCCAGTAACCATAATAGCCACCCTAACCGTGATCACCTATAGCAACATGGCAGCGCCCATACAGGGCTGACCACCCGCTTCTATCCGAAGTCGCGCTTTTTGCTGGCTCTCTGCCCTGTCAGCAAGAATCAAGTGACAAAATCCGTCATCACTACGTCTCGTCTCAAGCTGAAGTCAAAGCATTAGGTATGTTCTGCCGTAATTGTTGAGATCGACTGTTTATTTTCATGCTGCTAGGACTACAGACACGGCATTTAGCCTTAGAACTGGCTTGATTTCTAGTTAGCAGATGGCGCCACAGCATTAGCACTAGTGATGCATTGACGATGCAGAACGCTGTGAAGGCCTAATGGTTCTCTGCATAATTTACTCCCCTGCTCTAGCATGGTACGTGATGATAGTAGCGAGCAAACGCCAAGTATAGACGCCGAGCAGACGCTGTGCCGCAGGTGAACATTGATGAGGACGTTGGTCCTTGCCACTGGCTAAGGAGGCTGCAAGGGGAATGCAGGAAAAGTGTACAGGCGAACCGAAGCCCCCACTGTTGCATGCATGTAAACAAGGTTATGGAGTCAAATTTTTTTCTGTCAATCCACTAACGATGGAGCATGTACCAACAGGATGGCAAGCATGTAGCGACAGGATGGATGAGCACATCTGGAGGGCCAAGTGGGTGCACGCTGGTGCATGTCATGTAGGTTCAAACTGCCATTACTCGCGAGGCAAGGGAAACGCAAGGCGTGTGGGCACGAGCTTTTGCACACCGGCACGCGTACATGTAGTTTGGCCTAAATGCTGACAGTGACACTGGCAACCTTGTGCTTACCCCTGTTTTTGAGTACACTGTGGCGGGCCTTCTATTGCATGCTCTGACGGCCCAGTGAATCTTGTATGCCTTCTTGGCTAAGGACCCTTCACAGCTTCTGGGATGACCACTTGTATGTAATTGGAAAGCACCATAGGGCATAATGCACACACACAGATTCGAGAGATGCTCTGGGGCAACAGCAAGCATAAATGGGATTAAGCCGTAGTTGAACCGTTCCATTATGCAATCAACATTGTTAAAATCACAATGACGTGTAGCCCTAATTTAAATAGAATTAACTTCAATTGCATCTCAAGCACCATGGTCAAGAGAGGGCTCCCTTCAACTGTCAAAGGATGTGGCCAAACTCGTTTTCACGAAAAGCTTCATTAAACTCTCTTAACCCTCTCAAAGTCAATTTATTTCGCCATATGCAAATGCTCAGAGTCGATTTTTTTTTTATTGCAGATTCCAATTCTTCTTGGGGACCTGTTTCGAACAAAATTGACCATAATTTTTTCTAGGGTGACCGTAAAGTGAGAAAAAAATATGTCGTGTTGGTATATATGTACTCTTTATGAATAACAACAATAAAGAAGAAAATAAACTTATAAGAATTAAGAAGTTGATGCATTGTTATACAAATAGTTCAAGGCTTTGGAAATGTGCAAGTCTCAAATGTTCCTGCTGTTACATTATGTATGTCCATAGGGTAGTTGAACTGCGTAGGTGTTCCCACTCAAGGAAACTGTGGTTGTGTGCCCGCCAAAAAAGCAAAATGTGTGACAAACTTCCGCTGATCTTAATTTTATTGCCAACCAGAGGCAATTAGTTTTCGCAAGTCTCAAAAAAAAAAAAAGGAAAAGAAACGGAAACACATGCAAGGCGGCATCCTTCCTATGCGCACCCCTGTGAGCATTAGATGAGCGAGAAACAGCGGCCGCCCTTTGAGCGATTAGAAATGAGATGGCCATTAGATTTGCAAGTGCAAGAAGCGGAACCTGCCCGCAGAACAAAACTCAAGCTGCCGTCTGCACGCTTGCGCGCCAATGCGCGAGCGGTAGTATATAGATGCGCCGGAGCAAACTAACTCTAAAAAAAACCATGCAACAAAAACCGAGAGAGGGAGGCACGCAAAAAAGATTCCCTGTATTCCCACGTAGTCGCAGCGCATGACAGAAAAGAAAAAGTTAGGAAATAGGCGTGCTTTTTAAACGTACAGACGGCGCCGTAAATACTGGGCATCGACCATTTTGGACTTGTTCGCGGCATTTACGTCATTGACCCTGAAAGGTTACTTACAGGGTGACCATGTGACACCAATTGCATCTTCCTTGAGATATAGACAAAACTTCATGGACGCCCATGTGACAGTCATGCTGTGTACTAAAGCTTTATGGTAGAGGGTAAATACTAGTCATTTGTACACTTCTTTCTTCTTTACAGGCAACAGTTTCCCAGTGGGGAAAAAGTGACTTACACTGGCAAAGAGTGCCTTTGTTCAAAGTGTATCCAAATACCTGTGGTGACATCCCAATCTGTGGAAGAGCCACACATCAATGGAGCAATCAGTAAGTTGACCTCATCACATATTATCTCATTTGAGCTGATTAAGGGCATCTTGTTAATCCTGCTTGAAGCTGTTTAGGTGCTTGCAACAGTATTCCAAATCTAAACGAATATTAGCCACCCAGGATAGCAGTGCACAGAAAGGCGAAAACAGAACGAGCAAAAATAAAAAGCATGTGCACTGATCTATTTTGCCATCCATATGACAGCCATGTCCAATGTCTTCGCAGCAGTGTTAACCACAGACCTGCTGCAGCACAATCATTGCAAGTTGACATACACGAGCAAGATCGCACTGCTGGTGGTGATTGTAGCACTTCATTTCATATGGGATGGAGTCATTATGGCAGTTCTCACATTCTGCCAGTTCTTCTGCCCATGTTATTAAACTTAGGTGATGCCAGCAGCAGAGTTGTAGACGTCACTTGTGTCACAGTGGTGCTGTCGTCCACCGAAAGGAGTGTATGAAGGTCATTCCACGTCATTTGAGTAAGTTATTGGGTCTGCCCAAAAAGTGCCAGAGTAACTGAAGGTCAGGTTCCAGCCCGAAAGCACCTGCTTGCACTTACGGATGTGTGCCAGTGGTTAGGGCTTTACACTGCCACTCCCGAGATAACTTGGGCACTCACTCTCGCACAACTCTTGTCACTCCCGAGTATACAGTTGAACCCGTTTATGAATACATGTACCCCATACACAGTCGAACTCTACTATATCAAACCCCTTTACATTGTGAATTATCTCTTATATTGAACAATTTCCGAACACTAAGGTTGCAGTCGGAATATATAGCAAAAGTATTACATTGAACAAAAATAGCAGGCACTGCTTTTATACTGAACATGAAACAGAGCTAAACTTATCCAGAAGCTGCCAACCCCCCGTAGAAGTGGTTTAGCCCAGCTGCACCTGTGTGCATGCCTGTGCAGCACTACTGCAACATGTCTGGGCACCCTTAAAAAATAATCCTGGTCTGTTTCTTGCACGCTTATGGAGGTTTGTACGCATTGTTAACTCGCATATTGCCTTTGTTTTTGCTTCATGCCTAGCACGAAGCAGCAGAATCTGCCATTCACCCTAAAGTTAGAAATTATCGAGTTGAATGTGCAGAGAAAAGAACTATCACCAGTGTCCCGGGCGGATATTAATAAGGAAATGAACCCAAACTGCTTTCATTGTGCTGCTATTCGCATTCCCGTTGACAACAGTGAAAAGTTTTTCAACAAGTGAAAATGAACCTACAGCTGGTTTCGACAAAGTCCGAAGCTATTTGTCAGCATTTTGAGAAGCTGTTAATGAGTCAATGGTGGACAAGTTTGTGTCCACAGACGAAGGCGCCGGGGCCATGGGAGAGCTTGAGAATGAGGACTTCACCACTGATGCCATGAATCACTACAAAGTGAAGGTAACAGTGAATACAATATGGATCCTGTGCTCACCTGCTCCAACTTGATGTGTGTGCTCGTCCTACTCCAGCACTTCTGCAAGAAAAGTTGGAAGGCTGCTGCCTCAGCTGCTCGTAGTCCTTGGATAACGCGAAAAAATTTGTGCTCTCCCCGCAGAATTGGCACTACATTGTTCCACAGTAAGCCACAATGAAGTATACTTTTTAATATAGTGCTGTCACAAATTGTATGTGCTTTTATGTTGTCGCATTCTTCAAAAGTTCTATATTGAATCGCACAGTACTGTTGTGTGGCGCTTGCGCATGAACATGACAATGGTGCCTTGAGCGCGATGACAAGGCGGGGAAGAAGTGCTGCTCAAGGTGGCAGTTAGCTTGGCTGTTTTACCCCATTGTTTATATTGTATAAGTACACTTTTGCTTTTCCTTGACGTACACGTAATCCCCGTATCAGTTTGTTGGAGGTAGCAGGATACCAGATGCCGGACCACGGAGCTATGCAGTGGTCGTCACTTTAGTTTCCACGATGGTGGACGAGTTGGCAAGTGCACCATCAATGATATCGACATCACTGGCACTGGCAACTTCAATGATTGTCCTTTCACATCCTCATGATCCTGGAACATTGTGCAGTACGGATGACGAAGATTGGTAGGTGTAGTGTATAGGACTGTTCGGTACTTTCGCAGTGGAAGTGTGCAGTGATGCAGAAGAAAGACAATCATTTGGGAACCTTGTTTTACTGTGAACATTTAATGAAATGAAACGAAAGTTAATCATCTGCATAACGGCAGTCATTACGTCTGAACACGAAAATAAACGGGTTAGAGCAGTCTTGTGCTGAGAGGCTCATGGTTCCGTCATGGCACTGTAGAGTCCCCGTGCTCGAGTCAGCTGCAACGACCTGTTCAGGACCCATCCAACATGGTTCTTGGGAGGCATGGCACTCTTGGGAGCAGTAGCAGCAGCCTGGAGCACTGTGCCTGGTTCGTACTACGCTCGGAACTCGCGAGCTACGGTTGCACGCCCAGCACCTAGCTACCTCTGTGCAAGACTGGAACGCTACTGAGCACATACCTCAGGTGCGGCAGTTCACGGACTGGTGGCCCTCGGGTCAGCCAGCGTCTCCAGCACTGGCAGCTGTAGCCCTGGTCCCTTGGACACACTTGTCCGTGCTTGACTCCACAGCCCTCTGCACCTTGCCACGCTAGTCTCGTCTGGCAGGACCTCGTTTACCCCAGGCGCTCGGAACTGCTGTCCGCCTGGTTTGAACAATGCGAGATTACGCCTCATGCCTCCATGCTCATGCACCCGTTCACCTCCTTCCTCATGGAGCTTGGGTGCCTGCCCCAGTCTTCTCACGGCACTAACATATTACCGTAGGAATACTACGAACGTTCGAGTCAGCGCAACTGGGATCCAATGCCCTTGCTTGTGAACATGTTATTTTACCTCAAAGGAATGGCAAAAGTATGTGGTTTAACAACCACGAGGAGGAGTGGGAAGCTGGGGTGCCTGCAAGGAAAAGCTGGGTGAATTGGTTGGGAGGGCAGTTGGCCATCGCAAAAAAAGAGCTAGCCATTTTTGCGCAGATATTCACTGAATCATACATATCCTATATTCAGAATGCGTTGGCACTATGTCGATAATTTGATACTGACATGTCCGCGTCCGACAAGGTTGGACATGTCTTTAAGGGCCTACTGGATGACGCATCGAACCTCTTGAGTTGCCGAAATTGCATGACCATCAAAAGGCATCATTTAAAAATGCTGGTGCTTCGAGCGGGCCAAGAGGCGCTGTATTGAGAAGCCATTCGCACAGTTTCCAGAGACCACTGCGACAGCCTCGTGCGAAGACGGCTTTTGCCTATCAACTCTGCCTCCACCTAAGCTTTCATGGGTGGTGCGCCGAGAAATTGAAGCGGTGGCTCCTGCTGTTCTCTACAGCGGCATCGGCGATTCCTCTGCGCCTTCAGTTTTTCTCATTCAGGCCATCGTCCGCTCACAGCCTCTATTGGCAACAACCCCGTCGCCTCTACTGTGCTCCACAGCCGATAGCCATTGCTATGAGGTGGTTCATCCCGTTGATCGCCGCCATGTTGTTCATCTCCTTCCCGTCAACGTAGATGCCAGACCTTGCCACTGAACTCTGGACTGGAAAACTAGGTGATACATCTCAGAGGAAATGCTGCATTGTCGACTTCCGCTGCAAATCCTTTCCTTGTACAGTTAAACCTGGATGTAACGACCCTCTATGTAACGAATTCCTCGATTTAACGAAGTTTTTGAATTTCCCAACGCTGCCCCCATTGAAGCCCATGTATTTTCAACCTCAATGTAGCGAACGCATTGCGGCGGTTAATCTTATGTAACGAACTGGCAAAGCTGATCAGTCATTACCTTTTGCACTTTTAAGGAAAATTCGACCAAAGAAATGCACTAGATTAGTGAACATTAATACTGTAAGGAGCCAGCAGCTATGTGAACGCCTGGGATCGCTGCGACCAAGCAAAGTTGGCGATGATGATGATGATGATGATGATTGTGGCGGCTAGCGCCGCTCCGTGCCTAACGTAGCAGCCTTTTCAGGCTTTGCTTGTCTAGCGTGACACCAGGTGGCATTTGTAGCAGCAGTTGACTTCTCTTGCAGAATTTTTTTTGTGTGGATTGAGGACAAGCATTCTTATTTTGTGATTTTCATTTGTTTCAACGGCTTAGACACACTTCTGTGTAAGAATTCACTTTAAAAGCAATGCTGATGGCTGGTTCTTTCATTGCCAGGGTGGGGGAAGAGAGAGGGGGAGGGACGATGACAAACGACGAAGCATTTTGCGTGTTGTCCTGCATCTACACGTGTGCGTGTGTCAATTGTGCTCTGGTGCTGGTTGTCCGACTTGTTTTGGAGGTGCTAGGCCGGCCTGTCGGCGTGTAGTCGTGCATGTCCGCTTGTAACTGCGTCGTCGGTTGGTCGTGATGAGTTGTACTGCCAGAAAACGAAAAGTTCTGTCTTTTGAAGACAAACTCGCAATGTTAAATGCAGTCTTCGCAGGCGAGAAGGACATGGCCGCCCATTCCAGCGAGCACCCTATCAACGATTTTGAGTGCGGAACACAGCATCAGAAACGCAGTGGAGTCCGGAGCAAGCACGAAGAAAAGACTGAAGCTGTCCACATACGCTGATGTGGACAAGGCAGTGTTCACATAGTTTTCGGGAATGCGAGCCAGAAATGGTGCCCATAATTGGCGCGATTTTACAACAGAAAGCAAAGGATTTTGCGTGTATCTTGGGCTATGACGATTTCAAGGCAAGGAATGGGTGGCTGCAGGGATTCAAGAGCCGGCACGGTGTCGTTGGAAGAGTAATCAGTGGTGAATCTGCTTCTGCAGACAGCGATGCTGCTGCTTTGTGGGTGGCTGACAAGCTGCTTGGAGGTGGCTGAGATCTACAATGCCGACGAGACAGCCCTATTTTATCAAATGCTTGCGGGCCCCACGCTGGCGTTTAAAGGGGATGACTGCCGCGGTGAAAAGCAGAGCAAGCTCCGCATAACAATTCTGCTATGCGCCAACCTTGACGGCACAGACAAGCAAGTCCCGCTAGTTGTCGGCGAAAGTGCCGTCTCGGGTGTTTTAAGGGAACGAAGCGTATGCCCGTGAAGTATGTGGAGAATTCCAATGCGTTGTTGGCTCGTCCAATATTTTCTGAGTAGTTAAAAGAATTTAACCAGGACGTCGAGTGGCAAGGCCGTCAAGTTTGCCTACTGCTGCACAATTGCTCTGCGCACCACGTCGAAGGCCTGCAGCTGTCGAAGATCAAACTGCATTGCTTCCCTGCCAACTGTACGTCCCTAATACTGGCGCCGACTAATCCTCAAGATACTTCTTGATGTCTTTCTGGAATGGAAGATGAAGATTGACATTTATCAAGCTGTCGATGCTTGCTGCCTCCTGGCAAGAGTTCAGGGCAGAAGTTATCGTGAATTGCTTTTTAAAGGCCAGAATAGCCAAAAACGCACAGGCTGGTGCCGACAAGGAGGAGGAGGAAGACCTTTCTACTCCGTCCGATGTGGCCGAAGCGTAGAATGAGCTACGCACTAGCGGTGGTGTACCCGACGATGTTGAACTGAGTGACTTTTTGTTTGCAGACAACGCTGCCGTAGCTACAGAAGAAATGACTGATGCAGCAGTAGCTGCAAGCGTGCAAAATTCTAATGGCGGTGATGATGGTGCCTGTGAGGCAAGTCCGTGTGACATGCCTATTGCAAAGGAGGTGAACTCAATGGACATTTTGCACCGTTTAGTCAGCTCGCACAACGATGAAGGAGCTTTACACGATTTAGCTTCTTTGGAGCAGTGTGTTGTGCCTTCACTCGTCCAGAAGAAGCAAGCAGAAATTGCGCAGTTTTTCACTGTAAAATAAATGCTGGAAGGGTGAGTTCACCTTCACAGATGTCTTGAGCGATTGGTTTGGTTTCTGCATCATTCGTACGAGCCTTCACGCGAAACCTCTATGTAACGAAAACCTGCATGTAACGAAAAATTGCGAGCTTTTGTCAACTTTGTTACATCCAGGTTTAACTGTATTGCCGACAAGACAAAGCTTGATTGATGTTGACGGTGTGACTGTGCCTGTACTTGTCAACACTGGTGCACAAATTCCGTAATGAATGCTCACCATCGCTGCCACCTCAAAAAAGTATTGACGCCTGCCACTTCCAGTTCTATATGTGTTGCTGGCGAGTAGGTGCCAGTGAGCATTGGACAGCATCGTTTAGGGATGGAGATGACCAGCGAGGGAGGCATGGGCCCATGGTAGGCCGATGTCTAGTGGCGATCTAGGAGCCCGTTTGTCTTCACATATTCTAGCAGCCTTGCCAATGCTGGAAGGTGGTAATGGGCCGGGAAGAGCAGGTGTGTGGCTGAGGCAGCTGGGAGTCCGTACCGTCAGTAGGTGGTATACTTGGGTGCATTCTTGAGCTGATGCAGGACATGTGCAGAGCATGTGCTCGAGGGTCTCGGCATCGCCACAGCTTCTGCAGGCCGGCGGGACGATGCGTCCCATGGAATGAAGTCTGGCTGCCGTCCATATGGAGCCCGTGCGCAGACGCACGACCCTGGAACAGATCCGTGGCGAGAGACCATTCTCAGGAAGAAGCTTTGGGGCTCGGTTGGTAGCTGCCCGGGTGTCTGGATGACTGGTAGTTAGCAGCTGCTTCAGTCGCGCACTGTAGAAGTCCGATGCTGCGACTCCTCTCGTGAGTGGAATGCATTTTTCATTCCACCGACGTATACGTCGGCACACACGCTAGCAACACCTATCTGCAAACGGCAGAAATGCATCTGGTGATAAGTCGTGGCCTCGGACATACGAGTGCAAAAGCATGCGTGTGCTGCTCAATTTCTAGAGGTTTGGTCCCTACAAACTGCTGGTGAATTTACTGCACAGTTCGTGCATTTGTGTTGCACACTGTGATGTGCTTGTTGACACTTGGGCATGGGTAATGGAGGTTCCGTGGATCGAGCGCACCTTGTGTTCGCCATCTTAGCCACATGGCGAGCGCGGAACCAGGGAAAATTTATCAGTGTCTTGTGCAACCCTGAGGAGGGGCCTGCGGAAACCCTGGGTTCTGTGGAACCCACACTGAGAACCCATGCCATAGAACCAAGGGAAAGATTGATGGGCGGTAGCACAAGTTCCTGAAGCACATCTTGAGCGGCAGCACTTCAGGTCTTCACTGCCCTCCATGTACGACCCTTTAACGGTCACATGTTCCCGAGGTTTAGCAAGAGTTTAGCAATCGCAAGGGTTCGTTCACTTACTTACACAAGGCGATGTCCAGGTTGCATTTCAACATTGGCAATGCTGTGCAAGGTGGCTATATTCGAATCTCAATAACAAGGTATGCTTCAGAGTTGCTTGGCTATGCTTTTTTTAGTGAGATTTCTACTGCTTATAATAAAACCGAAAATGCAAAATTTCAGACAATATTTGTTTTTATTAGTATACCGACATTTTGCCCATTCAGGCATTACAGTAGGAGGCTGGGGATTACATAAAAAGAAGACCTGAATATGCACTATATAGATTCAATTTAGTCTCGGGTAAAGACAACTAAATGGAATTTACCCGCCGCGGTTGCTCAGTGGCTATGGTGTTAGGCTGCTGAGCACGAGGTCACGGGATCGAATCCCGGCCACGGCGGCCGCATTTCGATGGGGGCGAAATGCGAAAACACCCGTGTACTTAGATTTAGGTGCATGTTAAAGAACCCCAGGTGGTCGAAATTTCTGGAGTCCTCCACTACGGTGTGCCTCATAATCAGAAAGTGGTTTTGGCACGTAAAACTCCATAAAAAAAAAAAAACTATATGGAATTTGGTTGGGTACATCTAGGACAGCTTTCAAATTCCAAAACAGCACTAGTAAGCTGCTAAGTGAAAATGCAACATACACTGATTATGGCATGCAAATATGGCATAGATAACATTTATATGGGAAACAGATTTAAAAAAAAATATGCACACACACACACACACACATCTATAGGCTAAACGGCAATCTACAAAGGGCGAAGCAAACAATCCAAAAATGTGTTGTGTGATACTGCCTGTGCAACGTCAGTGTGCAGCGAATTCCACAGTGTGACAGTGAGCGGAAAAAAAGATTGCTGGTATGTAGCTGTGCGTGCAAAAATTTACCTTGAGGGGGTGGTCATTGTGTTTTAACAAGAAAGTTGATGGCTGCACATAGTTATCTTTATCAAGGACTGATCAACACAGTAAAATACTTTTACTGAATGTGAAGTGAAAATGTTTTCAACGTTTGGCGAGTAATTCAGGCTATGTTTATGTCAGTAACGCTATTTTGCATTGAATATTTTCTAGTTGCAAAATGTGCAATTTGATTTTGAATGGCTTCGATTCTGTTAATTTGTATTCGGGTGTGAGGGTACCACATACGGACAGTCAAACCCAGATATACAGAATCTGAAGGAGATCACAGTGAAGCTTGATATATATGTAATTCTATATATAAAATAAAAATATTACACGAATTTTCAAGGGGATTTTACAGCTGTGCGTTCTACACAATAATTCCTTATACATGGGTTTGATATATCCGGGTTTGACTGTACCCCCGCATATTCCACAATAGGGTGGACATGGTAAAGTAAAGCAGCAGCCTCACTGTAAGTGTTGCATGCTTAAAATTTTTTTACTTCTTTAATAGTGCACCCTGCCTTAAGTGTTATGTAATGAGCGTGTTTATTCCAGGGTAGATTTCATGAAAAAGTACCTAAGTACTTGGCTTTGTTCACTGCTTCGATGACTTGGTTGTTAAAAAAAAAAAAAAGTGAAGTGGTGCGTGACTGAGTAAACATGATCTGTTTATATTTGCTAATATTAAGGGGCATCCTCCATTTCTATGACCAGAACAAAATTAAATCCAATTCGTTTTGCAATACTGACTCGGCCGAGTGATCAGTGCATTCCCTATACAGTGGAACCTCCACTAACGTTCTCCGATCATGCGCCGACCCGCATTTTGTAACGAATTGGTTTGGTCTCGGCAAAACCCCCTTATAAATGATGCATTAAAAACCTAGATTATACGTAATTTTATGCTCACCCCGCCTCGTATGACAGCTCTGGCACAATTTGAGAAAAAAAAAAAAAAAAAAAACTCTAAGCAGATGTAGGCTCACGTGAGCACACTGTAGCCAGCTGATAATGGGTTACATTTCCGTTGCATTCGAATAGCTGCATAATGGGGAATTTTAATATGAATGTTCTAAATTCCACTATTTTAGTTTTACGTTGGCAACCTATACCTTTATGTCTTGATCCAGTCTATAGAGGCAAGTAGACCAAAGTCAAAACTAGTTTTTGGTTGAAATAGATGCCATTTTCACTGTACTTCTGTTAAGGCCCAACCACTGGCATGCGTCGGCACGCTTCGGCGTGCAACGACAAGCCAGCATGGCGCTTCATGTTGGTTGGAGGATACTGGCATACAACCACTGGACACAAGTTCTGACGCGGGCAAATGCTCGCTGTTCAGCTTCGGCCCATTGTTGCTTATATCGATTTGAATTCAACGAAGAAAACCGGCGTCTCTATTACCAGCATTAAATGGTAAATCAGCTCGCTGTCTGATCGATTGGCGTAGGGAGTAAAACAAAACATAAGAGCGCACGCTCGCGCATGGCCAACCTAAGGCCACCACGAAACATCTGAGCGCCAGGCGCTATCAAATATTTGTGATGCACTGGCATCGTTTTCACGCTTTTCAAGTCTAGTATGCTTGAAATAACCATATGTCTACGCTAGTCTTGCTGCATGAGGCCCATGGCGCTGCTCAACACAGCGATCACTGCGGTTGGGGAGGCAGCACGATACATATATAAGCTGTGTGCTTCGGCATTGCCTTTTTGGCCTGTATATATATATGAGAGGGTTCGCATAAAAAGAATGCGATGGCTATTTTTGAGCGCAAAATTTCTGTAATACGTGTGTGTGCGTCGTAGAGAACTGAACGAACACAACCGAAAAAAAAAAAATTCGGTTATAATCCTCTTTCTCTAAAAAGCAAGAGAAAACGGGCTAACACCACACAACGTTTATAAATATATAACCGCTGATGCCGTATGCCTGGACCATGTGCTATATAGAACAAAGATATCTGTAATCCAGCACCTACTACTGCTTAGGACGCTCACGCAGTTCGTAAACGGTCGCTTTGCTGGACAAGCTTAATTCAAACTGTAAGGTATGCTGCTATTACTAGCCATGGGTGGAAATCTCATCCATCCAACCAAGTAGTCACGCAATGTAACCTGCAGCGAACAGTTTGGATGCTTGTCAAAGTATAACAGCACAGCTCCTATCGTAGCACAACGGTACCCACGCTGTTACGAACGTAGCGTATGTTTCATGGCTTCTAAATCGCAGCTCAGAAATAGAGGATAATACTGCAATAAGGTCACATTAGTGATTGGAACATTCGGAAATACACAATTGATCTCCAAGGCTGATTGTAGGCTCGAATATGCGCGCACACATCGCGCTGCGTGTTCCGTCCACCTCAACGCTCAGCAGAAATTCCGGCCATGAGGCCTTAAAGGAGTACTGACACAAAAAAAATCCATGTGGTTTTTTCTGCTTTAATAAGTAGGTAATGACCCAGTAATCACGGCACGAGACCTCATTTACTTCAGAGCGTGACAGGTTAATTATCTGCAGTCTTTTTTGTAGCGACCAGTCCGAGTTTCGGTTTCAGAGAGCAACGAAACGGTCCACCGGGAGTGTAAACAAAGTGGTCATGTGTTCGCAAAAAGCCATGACGTATGTTCTGCCGCGCAGCCAGCGTGCGGCGCGCCGGCACGCGAGCTTCGTGTTGCTAGTCGTCTGCTACGCCTGCACGTGGTTTGCCATGTCCTCGCCATCATCGTCGTCCTCGTTTTCGTCGTCCAGCGGCGACGATTTTCTGCATGTGGGAGTCGCCGCCGTATTAGACGTGGCCAATCACTTTCAATTTGACCCACTGGAGAGCAGCGACTCGGATATTGCGGCCGGCGACGGCGAGCACGTGTAAAGAGCACGTGTAAAGCCGCATGGCAGCCAACGAAAAATTCGTGACGTAGCCACATGACGTAGCGTTTTCTTGGCTATTTACAGACCCGGGTGATGTCAATGTCGCGAGGTGCTCTGTTTTACGGTTGGCTGCGCGCACGTACTTTAATATTTATTTTAAGTATGTTCTAAGCGATATTCGCCGCTGATATTTTACACACGATGTGTGTGTGACCCACTAAATCGATCTCGCAAGTTATCTCGACTTCAAATTTTTGTGTCAGTACTCCTTTAAACCACTTCAGCACGTCTCACAGAACCGTTTACCAAGTAGAACACGCACTTCATACTAAACAAACCGCACGACCGCGAAAACAAACACGAGAACCTACCGCCGAGCGTATACCTGCCACGCAAAAGACCGCTTTCACCCAAGCCAGTATGGCGCTGCTCATAGGCGGCGCCAGTGCATTCACAATATGGTGGCGCCTACGAAAAAACGATCTATAGAAAAAACACGTTTGATTAACAAATGTGCACTTGCTGCAGCAGCTTTTTTCCATTGCAGGTAACAATAGTGCACATGATATCGACATGAGCACTTGCACTCACTCAGACTTTAAATAATGCCAGTTTTACTGTTTCTACCTTTGATTTTCTTTTCTAACACCCTGTGTCTGGTGCAGCAAAGCCTAAGTTGCTTTTGTGCCAATAGACCCAATTTAGCTAACTTCAAACGAGCCGGAGTTTTAAAAAAAATGTGTTTGGGCTTATCAGGCCCCTGAAAAGAGCAATCACTTGTTCACGGTGTTGCTCCACTGCTACATGTGTGATGCTCAACTGTTTTCGACCTTAATAGGCAACTCTGCACTGTGACTCATGTTGTATATCACATATAGCATCTCACAATATATAGGCAGTAACATCTGTCTTGCTTTCTAAATCTAAATATGGTTATTCTGCACTGAGGCTAAAAACTTGTTACCCGGTCGGAATATTTTGGGATAAAAACAAATAATTCCGTTTGTGAGTCAGGGCTGCAGCTTCCTTTTTATAGTTAGCTGATACGTACGATAAGGTCGTTTGCATTCAATGACTGGTGCTTGTTGATGCTTGCAGTATGCAGTGTTCAAGGTAGATCTCAGGCTTGCGAACACGGCACGTGCCTGCCGCCGTAGAAATTCTCAAACCCTACTGAAATGCGAAAAGTGAATAACCAATTGGACCATTGGACAAAGTTGAGTTTCTTTCTGCAGGTTTCCAGAATTTAATGGTTTTCTTTTGGGCAAAGTCACTTGTATTAGTGTAGATTCATGACTTAGAAACGAACTGAACCAGTTGTAATGGAATTTAGGTGTGTGCACAGTGTCGAAAAGCGAACTATTGGCGTTGTGTGCAAGTCGAACGCTCCAAAGCTGGAACGAGCGCTGTTTGCTGTTGCTTCTAAATTTCATGCAAGCAAATAAACTGACAACTCAAGGTGTTGAATGAGAAAACAGTATCTTTTGCTTGCATCGCTATACTAAAGCATGATATGAAAACGATATGTCTCTTCACGGCATAACATGCATTGATCATCTTCAGACCTTCCGAGACAGTTATCATTCCTGCTACCGTGCCTGCAGACAAAAGTACATTAGTGAGAATGTTCCTGCTGCTTAAAGCATTAGTAACACTACTGCTGGAGTAGAAAGCTATAAATGATATTGCAACTCTGGCATTGAAGCCAGCTGTTGAAGAAGTGGAGGACAAAGTGACTCGTGACTACGAGTTGTGGTTTGAGGCTTGGCTCGGCACTCGTCAGCGCGGCCAGCCAGGACTGGGGCCTGCTGGCGTAGACTGAGAGACCGTGCCATTCCCGCATTGGCGCCCGTAATGTGGGGTCCCGGCTGCGTTCCGGGATGGACCATGATCATGGGGAAGGCTGGCAGTGCCCGTTCCATGGCCAGTAGCGACGCCTGCCTGGTCTGGTGCGTGACCATCTTTGTGGTGCGAGCTGCACCTCTGGCGTTCGCTGAGGAGCGTTTCTGCCGGCTGCTCCCCTGTGAGTCATCGGGTCTGGCATGGGATATGGGGGCAAAGCGGTCTCTTATGGGCTGCTGAAGCTCCCGGTGCCACCATTAGAGTTGAGACCTGCTGGCGCGGTTACTGTATCAACGCAACAAGTTGTCGAAGCATGGAGACCACACATGGTTCCAAACTGTTAGGAATGGCCGTACAGGGTGACAATGTGCCAGCTATTTCAGCCAGCTGCACGTGTTCCGATACAACCGGGATGGGACGCACTTCAGAGAACTGTGGACAACCGGCAGCCACGTGGTGCGGGGTCAGCTCAGGGAAGTTCTCAAGGGGAGGTAATTGGCGGAACCTCCCCGTGAGCTTTTCGAGACACCAGACAATGCGTTACCCGGCCGCGCCACCCGGGACGGAGCAGAGTTCTACGAAGCCCCTCTGACGTCGGCTCCGGACCTTTACACCAGTGTGTGTGTGTGGCACTGAAACCTGTGCAACACTGAAACCTGTGTGGAACTGAAACCTGTGTGGCACTGAAACCTGTGCAACACGTGTATGTGAGCCCGCCTCCTTCAAAAGTGCGGGTCATCTTCAATGACGTTGTACTATGACATCGAGCGGAGAGGATATAAGCAGTGATTGTCGGCTGCTAGTGCGTGCTCGTTGTGTGCTCATTGTCGTGCTAGAAATGTACTCGTGAGCTGTGTGGTCGTAAGCTGTTCGCTGTATGTTAGTCTTGCGGGCTCCAAATGGGAGTCACGTTAAACTGTCGATGTATGTCTTGTCTAAGATGTAAATAATGTAAATAAATCCTGCTCTCCTAAGTCCCGACGAAGAGTCAAGCTCCTTCCTACAGCTACGACTGCCAAATCTGACAACTGAATGGCAGCGGCGAGATCATACGACGAATGATGAATCTAATAAAACCCAGCAGCGCAGCCGCGTCCAGCGGCTCCGAGATGTCAGAGAGCGACGACGACTGGGCCGTTGATGGTAAGGGAGCTGCTAAGGCACGCAAAGGCAAACCGTCACAGAAAACGGCTTGGAAGAACTGCTCATCAGGTAGCAAAGCCGAGAACAGGAGTGGCACGTCATCCTCGTCCGAGCCCTAGGAGGGCGAAGTCTCGGACACTGGCAGCGGTGCCTGGGCGCCAGTGGCAGCGAAGACAATGACGACAATTCCAAAGAACAGCAGTTCAACGACTGCTATGATGAGAACTTCATGGGCATTTGAGGTCAGTTGCCAATGGTAGTAAAAGCGGCACAGTTCGAGCGACGATCATCATCTGCAATCTTCCCCTCCTGTTAACTGCGTGGTGCAGTGCCGTGTGGTCTCTGTGCGGTGGAATGGCAGCGAGCGGGCGGCTGCTGCTTCCGGCGACCTGCTGTATGCACTCGTCAGAACGAGGTCGAGGAGGAAGACCGGACCAGGTGTGCCTCTGGGAATGGTTTAGGGCCTTCTGGTTCCTGCAAACCTCGACAACTTGGGGGCTCCACCACCTGGTCTGCCTCATCTTCACAAAGCATATGTCCGGGATGCCAGCCAGGTTTAGGGCCTTCAGGTTCCTGGAAGATCTTGGCGACTCGGGCATTACTTGCTTCGCCGATTCTCGTTTGGTGCAGCAGTCTGTAAGGTTTGCCCGCCGCTGGGGGTGTGGTGCTGTCACCGCAAGCTGCCGTGGGCCAGTGCCATCATCGCCTTCACAAAGGGAGGGGCAGTATGGGAATTTTGCCATCGAAGCCAGCAGTCTAAGAAGTGGAGGACAAAGTGACTCGTGAGCTTTAGCTGTGGTTTGAGGCTCGGCTGGGCGCTCTTGGGAGCAGCCGGCCAGGAGTGGGGCCTGCTGGAGGGGATTGAGGGATCGCGCCGTTTCCACAATGAACAAAACCAAGTCAAACTAAAACATACATCACTATAATTTATTAAAGCACCTGCCAAAACAACACACACTCCATGATTTGAAACGTAACAGGGTGGGTACAGCAAGTTTGCACATAGCGTAAAAAATGTAAACACCTTACAAACGTAAATAGGACATGAAGCAATGAATGTTGGAAATACAATGCATTAACCACCAAAACAAATAACCAAATACAAACACAATATTTTGGCTAAGAAATACATGTTGGTAACATTGTGACATTGATATCAAAAGCAGCATAAAAGAAACACTATAATATGTATTCTAGAACAGTGACAATGTTTGCATGACACCACTAAGATTCAATTTCATCAAAGGTTTTTAACGTGCTCCTTAAAGCCTTTAATGCTATTCGACTGCAAAACAGACGCCGGCAAACTTTTCCGTTCCTTAATCGTTTGCGGAAAAAATTAAGCGTACATGTCCAGGTATGCTTTTGGGATTGAGAACATGCAATGATTGCCTGACCTGATGTTTCTAGCCTGCCTGGGAGCAAGACGGGGTGTGGTTTCAATATTGCAGTGGCCTTTTGATAACTAAAAAGAAATGCAAGTCTAGCCAACTTTTGCCATTGAGCCAGTGGAGGCAAATCAAGTATGTCATCACCTTTTTCCTATGAGAAGTTTCCTATCCAAGTCTCTATCCGATGTGAGAGATGTCTGCTTCTTTCGCGAAAAGATGAAATCATACATTGCTGTCTTTCTACCACGATCACACGCATAATGGTACTCTAAGGTCTTTTGGCATTTAAAAAAAAATTTTTGGGCTTGTGCGAAGCAGCATCACGACTCTTTGAGAACTAAGAGGCATTCAGCACACGCAGCGATAGGAAGTCCTCTTTCGCTTCAAGCTTGAACCAGGGTGGGCGGTTTCTAGGCATGGCCACTAGGGGGTGAGCATTTAGTTCGAGTTGCTATCCGGACAGGCCACCATTAGAATATGAACCTGGCAACGTTTAACACTAGAACGTTGTCTAGTGAGGCCAGTCTAGTAGTGCTGTTGTAGGAATTAGAGGGCAGTAAATGGGATATAATAGGGCTCAGTGAAGTTAGGAGGCCAAAAGAAGCATATACAGTGCTAAAAAGAGGGCATGTCCTGTGCTACCGGGGCTTAGCGGAGAGAACTAGGAGTCGGATTCCTGATTAATAAGAATATAGCTGGTAACATACAGGAATTCTATAGCATTAACGAGAGAGTGGCAGGTCTTGTTGTGAAACTTAATAAGAGGTACAAAATGAAGATTGTACAGGTTTACGCCCCTACATCCAGTTATGATGACCAGGAAGTCGAAAGCTTCTATGAAGACGTGGAATCGGCGATGGGTAGAGTGAAAACTAAATACACCATACTAATGGGCGACTTTAATGCCAAGGTAGGCAAGAAACAGGCTGGAGACAAGGCAGTGGGCAAATATGGCATAGGCACTAGGAATAGCAGGGGAGAGTTATTAGTAGAGTTTGCGGAACAGAATAATATGAGGATAATGAATACCTTCTTCCGCAAGCGGGATAGCCGAAAGTGGACGTGGAGGAGCCTGAACGGCGAGACTAGAAATGAAATAGACGTCATACTCTGCGCTAACCCTGGCATCATACAAGATGTGGACGTGCTCGGCAAGGTGCGCTGCAGTGACCACAGGATGGTAAGAACTCGAATTAGCCAAGACCTGAGGAGGGAACGGAAGAAACTGGTACATAAGCAGCCGATCAATGAGTTAGCAGTAAGAGGGAAAATAGAGGAATTCCAGATCAAGCTGCAGAACAGGTATTCGGCTTTAACTCAGGAAGAGGACCTTAGTGTTGAAGCAATGAACGACAATCTTGTGGGTATCGTTAAGGAGTGTGCAATGGAAGTCGGTGGTAACTCCGTTAGGCAGGACACCAGTAAACTATCGCAGGAGACGAAAGATCTGATCAAGAAACGCCAATGTATGAAAGCCTCTAACCCTACAGCTAGAATAGAACTGGCAGAACTTTCGAAGTTAATCAACAAGCATAGGACAGCTGACATAAGGAAGTATAATATGGATAGAATTGAACATGCTCTCAGGAATGGAGGAAGCCTAAAAACAGTAAAGAGGGAACTAGGAATTGGCAAGAATCAGATGTATGCGTTAAGAGACAAAGTCGGCAATATCATTACTAATATGGATGAGATAGTTCAAGTGGCTGAGGAGTTCTATAGAGATTTATACAGTACCAGTGGCAACCACGACGATAATGGAAGAGAAAATAGTCTAGAGGAATCCGAAATCCCACAGGTAACGCCTGAAGTAAGGAAAGCCTTGCGAGATATGCAAAGGGGGAAGGCAGCTGGGGAGGATCAGGTAACAGCAGATTTGTTGAAGGATGGTGGGCAGATTGTTCTAGAGAAACTCGCCACCCTGTATACACAATGCCTCATGACCTCGAGCGTACCAGAATCTTGGAAGAACGCTAACATATTCCTAATCCATAAGAAAGGGGACGCCAAAGACTTGAAAAGTTATAGACCGATCAGCTTACCGTTTGTTGCCTACAAACTATTTACTAAGGTAATCGCAAATAGAATCAGGAACACCTTTGACTTCTGTCAGCCAAAGGACCAGGCAGGATTCCGTAAAGGCTACTCAACAATAGATCATATTCACACTATCAATCGGGTGATTGAGAAATGTGCGGAATATAACCAACCCTTATATATAGCTTTCATTGATTACGAGAAAGCGTTTGATTCTGTCGAAACCTCAGCAGTCATGGAGGCATTACGAAATCAGGGTGTAGACGAGCCGTAAGTAAAGATACTGAAAGATATCTATAGCGGCTCCACAGCCACCATAGTCCTCCATAAAGAAAGCTGGCACGTAAAACCATAAAGAAAGCAACAAAATCCCAAAAAAGAAAGGCGTCAGGCAGGGAGATACGATCTCTCCAATGCTATTCACAGCGTGTTTACAGGAGGTATTCAGAGACCTGGATTGGGAAGAATTGGGGATAAAAGTTAATGGAGAATACCTTCGTAACTTGCAATTCGCTGATGATATTGCCTTGCTTAGTAACTCGGGGGACCAGTTGCAATGCATGCTCACTGACCTGGAGAGGCAAAGCAGAAGAGTGGGTCTAAGAATTAATCTGCAGAAAACTAAAGTAATGCTTAACAGTCTCGGAAGAGAACAGCAATTTGCAATAGGCAGCGAGGCACTGGAAGTCATAAGGGAATACATCTACTTGGGGCAGGTAGTGACGCCGGATCCGGATCATGAGACGGAAATAATCAGAAGAATAAGAATGACCTAGGGTGCGTTTGGCAGGCATTCTCAGATCATGTACAGCAGGTTGCCATTATCCCTCAAGAGTAAAGTGTATATTAGCTGTGTCTTACCAGTACTCACCTATGGGGCAGAAACATGGAGGCTTACGAAAAGGGTTCTACTCAAATTGAGGACGATGCACCGAGCTATGGAAAGAAGAATGATAGGCGTAACGTTAAGGGATAAGAAAAGAGCAGGTTGGGTGAGGGAACAAACGCGTGTTAATAACATCTTAGTTGAAATCAAGAAAAAGAAATGGGCATGGGCAGGACATGTAATGAGGAGGGAAGATAACCGATGGTCATCAAGGGTTACGGACTGGATTCCAAGGAAAGGGAAGCGTAGCAGGGGGCGACAGAAAGTTAGGTGGGCGGATGAGATTAAGAAGTTTGCAGGGATGGCATGGCCACAATTAGTACATGACCGGGGTTGTTGAAGTATGAGAGAGGCCTTTGCCCTGCAGTGGGCGTAACCAGGCTGATGATGATGATCTACCATTGGTAGTCAGTACGAACTATCAGTAGGCCAGTAGTTAGTAACTGCATTTCTAGCACTTGCGCAGGCAATATCCATGCTACCTTCCAAGCGCTAGGAAACTTACTAGACTTCAGGGAACTATTAAAGGTGCTTGTGAGAAAATACAAGTATGCTTCCATACGTCTTATACAGTTCGTCGTTGATGCCATCAGTGCCACATAGGAAGGTTTGTGTGCTTTATACACTTGAGAACGACCTTCATTGACTGCTAGCGTACACATCGTGCAGACTGAGAAGGAAGGTTACTTGAAGCATCTTTTACACCATATTGACCCGGGTACTAACCTTTCTCTGTGGTACTGCATTTCACCCACTGACAACTTACCGTAGTTTTCGCTTAAGATGTGCCTGTGTGATTGGAACTTACTGGTATGTTATTGATGGTTCTATGCTTTGTTGTCACTGAAGCTTGTGTAAGTTGATTGTATGTGTCTTGCTACAGGACACGTGGGTTCCAACGACGGGCAGATGCGATTTTCGCCGATCGCCGACTGTGTTCGTCACTGTTGTTGTGCTTTGAGCGAAACTTGCTTTGGTGGGCACAGGTGCACCCAATGAGTTTTTCTGCTGTGTTTTTTTCACCGTCTATACTATGTGACATCTGGTGGAGGTGCTAGCGCATTCATATACCGACTGCCGTGATCCAAAGCCAACGTCACCAAGGACCAGTGAGCTAGCCATAGGCAGCAAGGACTGCTACCAGAGTAGAGACTTCTACCTGAAAAGATGGGGAAGTGCATGGCCACAATGGCAGCTACAATAGCAGCCCCAGTGTCGCCAACGCCGATTGTGCTGCAGCAGCCCAGGGAGCCACCGACCTTCTACAGATCAACACCTGAGGAGTCAGAAAGCTGGCTGGAGATGTAGGAAAAGGTTGCTACATTTAACAACTGGAACAGTGACGACAAGCTGTGATGTGTCTTTTTCGCATTGGAAGAAGCCGCCAGCACACCTAGTTAAAAAACCTAGAAACCACCTCAACAATGTTGGACCTGTTTCACAGCGGCTTCCTCCAGACATTCACAAGCCTCGTGTGCGGAGATCGAGCTCGCGCTCTACTAGAAAGCAGGCTGCAGCTGCCGAATGAGACCATCACAACCTTCATGGAAGAGATGACCCTCCGGCATGCCAACCTGAAAATGTTGAAGGAGAAAGTCTGCTTCCTGATGCGGGGTGTCAAGCAAGAACTTTTCGCTGGACTGATCCGCAACCCGCCGCCGATGATAGCAGAGTTTTTGACGGAGGCAACGATTGAGACGACTTTGGAAATGTGCACTAGGCAATATAACCACCAAGTGCTCATGCTGCAGTGCGCAGTCCAAGCATCTGGGATCCGACGAACTCCAAGAGAGCCATTGTGAATGCAGAACTGCACCAGATCTTGCCTTTGTCGCAACCTCAGGTGGCCTCGGTCACTGACATGGTCAAGGAGGAACTAAAGCCAGGAGCAACCCCAGCCAGGAGTGATGACATACGCAGCTGTCGCCCGCTGCCATGGCCCCCTGCACGCCCGTGCCCAGGGCCCCGCAGCACGCCCTACTGGGGCCCAGAGCAGCATTCTAAGGAAGACCGATGTTTGGCGTGCCCCCAAGCACCATCTGTTCTGCTATCACTGCGGGGAAGTGGGCCACGTCTACCCCTGATGTGCATATTGCGAGTTCGGACTGCGAGGGTTCTCCATCAACGCATTGCACCTGCAGAAAGGTAAACAGCCTCATGATATCGCGGACTACCTTGCTGCCACTCACTGGAGCCCTTGACGACTATCCCGTTCGGATTCACCAGGCCGTTATCTGTTGCTGTAGTGCTGACCATACACTGGTTCAGCCCAGGGCCAGTCCATCAGCTTGTATCTGATAAACTAAAGGCACCAACCGATGGGGGTGCGGTAGCTGTTTGTCAAACTGATGGTCTTATGCCGACAATGAAGACGCTTCAGCGGTGACGACATATCAACAAGATGCAGCCATCCTGGCGAAGCCTAGAAGCAAACAATGGGCCAACAAAACCTGATGACTGCAACGGTTCAGCCGCAGGTCAACATGACGCAACTGTGATCTGATGCCAAGATCTAACTGCAGTGCAAGACAAAGAACCATGGACGTCATTGTGCTTCTCTACGGCCACGCAGTCACCGCTTTAGTGGATGCAGGAGCCAACTACTCCGTCATGAATGGACCCATGGCTGCTCAGTTGAATTGTTAAGACTGCATGGGAAGGCCTTCAAATTCGGACCACTGGAGAACACCTTATAACATCGACTAGAATCTGCATGGCAAGCATTACTGTTCATGGCTGGACCTACCCTGCCACCTTTGTTATCCTCTAACAGTGTTCACGCAACATCATTCTCGGCATGGACATCCTGAACCAACGCGGCGCATTCATAGACCTGAAGTCGGAATCAGTAATGCTGTCCGAAGGTAAGCGATACTGCCGGAGAGCTCTTGTAATCGCCGCACCTTGAGAGAGCTGGAAGATAAAGTAAGCACCCCACTTCGCTCCAGCATTCCCATTTCCGTCGGCACCAAAGCACTTGCAGACATAGGTATTATCAAGGGTGATCAACATCTACTGCTCGATTGTGAAATTTGTTTCGCAAGAGGGATTGCTCAACTGCGTGGAGGGAAAGTGAAAGTGCTTGCATGGAAGATTTTGAGTGTTCTGTATTTGTAAATACAGAGCTCTATGTAGATTACCTATTTATTGTAGAGTGTAAATAAGGGTTAACTGCTTGCTGTTATCTGTCAACACTGATTTCAGTTAAGTAGTTGCTAAGCCTATCAGCTGCCATGCTTTTATCACCAGACTTGCCTAAGGTCATAGAAATTTTGCAAAAGGCGTATCGTGCCCAGGGGGTCTTTCAATAGGTGACTATTGTGCCAGTGAGTTTTATGAACAGTGTGTTGAAGTGATGCAAAATGTTCAAACTGCCAGCGGATAAAAGGGAGTATTAAATAAATAGTGTGCTAATGCAGTGCACAATGTAGCTCTATAGTGAATCTCTGGGATTGTATTCCCAGTGACAACTTGTTATGAATGTGCTTTCATGTGGTGTGTGTGCTGAAGGACTTTTTGTTTTGCTTTTTTGTGCAGAATGTGCAGGATGCTCGGATGATCTTAGGGAAGGTCAAGCCTTGATTGCGTTGGACAAGCAGTGGCACATTTGGTGCTTCAAGTGCACTCATTGCAATGTTGTTCTTCATGGAGAGTATATGGGCAGGTAAGTGAAGTGCAGGAAGTATGCTTCCATTGAGCGTAATTGATCAGGTTTATTTATGACCAACAGCTTGCAAAGTCCAATACAGTGCAGTCCACTTATAACGATACCCTATATAGCGATATATCGGTTGTATCGATGGGTCGACATAGTGTGTCATTTTATGCATTAGGTCTATGGGAAAAAAAAAACTTTTATAATGATAGGTTATTTACTGCATATCGGATATAACGATCAAAATTTTGCCGTCTGGATGGCGTTTTCCGTGCCAAATAATTGTAACATTTGCGTTGCTTAGTTCCCTGAAACAAACGATGTCGAGATGAGGCGATGTTTACCTCCGTAAGTTCGTGCCTGCCGCCATTACCGCGCAGCGCGTGCCGCCCTGCCCGCGCACCGGAGAATAGCTGAGTAGGCGCAGCGCGCCAGAAGACGACGCTAGCTGCTTCATGCGCGTCGTCGGCCACAGTCGCTCCGAAAGAGACGGAAAGAAAAAGCGACAAGCAAAGTGGCGCAGTGGCGCCCGTCCCGCGTCTTTCTCTATCGCGATAGCAGGCTGACGCCACCGAAGCAGCATGCAACCAATGGTTCAACCCAGTTCGAAGATGGCGCCGGCAAAGCGCAAAGCTGTGTTGCTTGACATGAAGCACGCAGCCACCGCCGGCCACCGGCCTGGCTCCAAGACTATCAGACCAATTAGTTCGCGGTCTGTCATTGTGTACAGAGGTTGTAAATATGTGTATATAAGTACAGTGTGCATGCTTTGGGGTTTTCGTTACTAATACTTACTAACAACTAACCACTAAAAATAAGGGAGGGAGTATGTTATATTCAGTTTCGTTATTCATTTCAGTTCTTCATTCCCCAGGGGGCGCTTCTGTTCTTCATTATATATATTGGTTGTATATTCTAAATAAACAGCTTTTTACTTCGGGACGGCTGGAGTCTGACTTCCACCTTCGGTCAACACCACATGGCGGTTGCAGATTCTTGAGTTTCTGCTTGGTTGCCACGGTCCTCTGTCAGGGATACGCAACACAATTACAGCAGAACAACATTGTCGCACTTTTTCATGCGAGCCGATGTGGGGAATGCAAGTAATTAGATTACCCAGCAGGTTGAACGGCCCGTATCCAGCGCTCTCGCCTTTCCCATTCATACAATTGCGATGGAAATCAGTAAAACTGAACATTGTTACTCAGTCCTTCACGTTCATAGCAATTTACAACACAACAGTAGCGCCGATTGCAGCGTTTCTTCGTAGCGCACGGAGCTATTGCGGTTGCCGTCGTTTCCGCGATCAGCCATATGGGTGAGCCAGCAAACACTTTATGGCAGTTCGGCGGTGTGTCCGACTAGCGTAAAAATTCATAGCTCTCTTTCTGGGTGTTAAATGCGCAAAACACTCGTAATATGGGCCAAAATCTAGTTAAATTGTTTCACAGTCGCTAGCTGCATAGGCAACTTAACAAGGGAGTCGGGCTTCGCACTACTCAATTACTGCCTCTTCGCACCGGCAGGTGGTGCTCCGCGTCTTGCAAAACTCCAGAGTCTGACGTCTATGGAAACTCAAACTGGTGGCGCCACAATGCCGCCACGCCGCGCTGCTGCTGATGGTGATGGCGGCTGTTTACTTCATCTGCCCATTGTTGCAAAACTTCCGTAATTTTTCTGCCAATGTCCGGTATATAAGACGAGGGTCGACTTTTCGCAATAGTTTTTTGAAAAAAAGTTCGACCTATATTCCAGTTTTTATAGTAAGCATGGAGACTGCTACACAAGAACTCGGCCGCCACTAATCCCAGGTCAGCCTGTGTGGCTTCGCCATAGTCAAAGCTGGGAAAAAGCCATGATCGGTCAACGTCAGTCCAGACCCTTGCAGATGTGCTGCAAAGACAGACACCAAAGGCATCTTCAGGAACCACATCCATTTATGACCAAGAGCTGCGGAACACACTGTTACCGAAGCTTCACCAGAGGGCTGCGACACAGTCGAGTAAAGTACATCAGCGTACAGCCAAGAGGATCCACTAGTTCCAGCTCAGGTTTTTCCTCTGCGAGATCCACTGCAAGTGTTTGTTCCAAATGAAGGATAAAGCCTCCTGCATGATACCCCCGCTTGAAAAGTGACTTGACGTAACTAGTCAATGTTGCTTAAAAATTTCCTAACATGATCACTTTCAAATAGGCTTTATGTGAACATCACATTTGTTAGCTAGAAAGCTGATTCTCATTAAAAAGGGGGCATGTTATATATGCACATCACTTCCTGTTGTCTTGCCATCTCTGTGACTTCTTTTAAATGAAGACGGCTCGCGCCCCCTATGTAACACATCCTGAATCTGTACAGCCTGAATAAACAGTTCTACTTCTGCTCTTGACTTGGCTGGCCCTGTATCGTACTCACTCCAGCAGCACCGACACAACTATCTTAAAAGCCATCAACCCCTCCTCATTGAAAACAATAAACTCTTGGCTATACTTTTGATCCTGTAAAATATTACGGGTTGCATTATCTCATGTCTTTTTTTTTCTCTGGCATTATATTCATTTTCCTTCCACATGCAGTAAGGGCGCTGCAATATCGTGATGCTAATGCAAGCTGTGCACCTGAAAGCTAAATAATGAGTCAGTACAACAATAGGTAAAAACACACCCATGTACGTAGTCACATTTAATTTAGGGAAGTGCTAAACAGTGTGACTAAAAACCTTTGAGAACAGCAGTGCACTGATGTTGACACTGTGCCGTGTCGTCGCTTCTCGCTTTTTGTGTGTTCATTATATGAAACGAAGAATAGTTTATTTCAAATCTGCATAGTCAAAACTAAACTAGAGAAGCAGTTTTCTTCATCCAAATGGCTTAATTAGCTTCAGATCAGTTGCTCAGGTCTGCCCGTAGTAGACCCACAAACTCTGATAGGCCTCACCTTGGGTGAATGCAGTTGACATATTGGCTCAAACTGTGTGTGGAGATGGCAAGGGCCGATGTTAGTACAGCCAACACCATGTGCCACCTATATCGTACCTTTCCAAAAGAACATTATTTTGGGACAGGAACTGTCACTACAGCTCACTCCTCAACCCTTTTGTTTGCCATTCATTCCCAGCATGCTCTGCATATATGCCACCTTTTACATCGCAGTACAGTGTGGCCAGTAGGTGAGGAGTAGGCAAAACAGGTGGTTCGAAGAAATTTACAAAATTCATATGAAATCTGTGCAACTCTCAAGCCTTGCGTTTTCAAGAAATTGTGAAAGTGTGCAGGAGAATACACTTGGCAAATTTCGAGATCCATTGGGGTCGAGAAATCGCCAGAGTTGCCCTTTATGTGGACAAGAAGAAAAGAAAGCATTCTGCTGTAGTCCACCAGTTTATATGAACCTCCACATTTTGTGTGGTGGCTGATAAGTTTTGTTAAAAATACCCTGGAAATTCCAAACACAAGCACTTGGCATGGCATTTCGGGCATTGCTTGTATTTAAAATGGCAAAGAAGCATTCCGTACATTCAACTAGGCAGGCTTGTTTTGGAGCCATGTGACGGATACTTTTCTGAAGCTGCCATGGCACTCGTGCAGTGTACTAGTCCACTGTGGTAACACAGTTTGTTGGGATGAATCGCACATGATGCAATTAACAAAGCATGGCAAGAATAAGGCTGAAATGTGAGGCACTTCATGCCAGCTACAATTTTGAGAGAAGATGAGCAAAACGAGAACAAGGTGAAAGCAGGAGCCAACATTTCAACAAGTCTGCTTGTCAAAACGTTGGCTCCCGCTTTCACCTTGTTCTCGTTTTGCTCAGTCTTGAATTTCCATCTCCCGCCTTCCCTCTGTTTTCCCTGAATACTGAGAGAGGTAAGTCGTCTTGCAGCTTTGGATCATCTTGTATTCCTCCTGTTTTTGAAGAAATACATCAATGGAGTTCTGCTGTATTGTGTTCTGTATTTTTAAATATCTTAAGATGAACTCTCTATTGTGTGGAAACATAAGCAACCAGAAGAAAACTGTGTGTATGTTTTTCTGTATGTTTGCATCCATGTTAATATTAGCACCATGAGCATGAACTTTTCATCTGGTACATTGAGTTAACCCCTTTCATATCATGCTATTATCCCCAATTCTGACCAAGAATGGCAAAATTATTTTTGAGGACCCCAGTTGCCAACATGTCTTTACTTCCTCAAAAAGCGTGAATTCACTTCTGCTTGCGCTGCCCCATGAATTGCATGCTGCCGTCTACCATAAGCTCTACAAAGCACTGAGACGAAACCATGTTGATCCATGACACTGCGAGAAAATTGAAAGTACGGTTGACAAGATGAGCTCATTCTTGGCCGCTTTTGCAAGGAATGTGTGGACGAATTCGGCTCGTCCAAGGCATGGAAGGGGTTAAATCTCTTGTGGTGACAGGTTACGGAATGTCAAAAAGCGCAGTTTTTCTTGCCAATTACATTCACTTCAGGCAGGAAAGGTGTGCTGTCAGAGCTGCTAAAACAAGACCATATGCTGCTGCCATTTTCCCTGAGCCTTGAAGTATAATAGAACAATTGCTGCCTTTTCCTACAAGTCAGGTGGTTGGTTTATTGGCCTGCTTGGTTGTTTGTTGGTGAGGATGTCACATACAGTGCACTTTTCCCTTTATTTTTCAGGGAAGGTCAACCCTACTGTGAAAAAGACTACCAAAAGCAGTTCGGTGTCAAGTGTGCACATTGTGATCGGTTTATCTCCGGCAAAGTGTTGCAGGTATGTTTGTCATACACTGTTTTGTGTGAGGAATTCTTTATTAAGGTGAAAATACTGTCGAATGTTGGGGCTTTAGGGGTATCGCTGACTGACTCCTTGGGATAACGCATTGTTTTAGCTTTTATATATATATATATATATATATATATATATATATATATATATATATATATATATATATATATATATATATATATATATATATATATAAAAACAATTAGGTGTTACTTTTAAAGAGGGAAATTGCACAGAGATCGCCTTTTCTTTCTTCGCTGTTTGCCAGCCCATATTTGAGAATACTTTTGGTAATTTGCAAACTTAATCAATTATCAGAGGCAGTGATATCTTCTTAGATGCCAAGCACAATAAATTCATGCGAACATGTGACTAACTCATACAAATATTCATTGGCAGGCGTTATTTATAATTTGAAAAGAAACCACATAAACAAAAACAACCAATGGAGATGTGTTTGACAATCCTTTCTTTTTGTTCTCTGCACTTATTTAACACAGAAAAAAGAAGAGCTTAATAGTGCACATGGTAATGCTTGCTTCGCAAAAATGTAGATGCTTTTCCTTGTGCACAAGCATCGTATTATGCATTGTGAGCATTTCTGTGTCCACCCTCTATGGCCATCCTGTTCTTCCAGAAAAATTGATGGAATACCAGCCTGTCCAGTCTGCCACCCTTCTTTGAACATAGTTAAGCAAACATCCTCTAAATGTTAGAGCTACCATTTTCAGTTCGAAGCAATGTCAGTGCTGTATTCGCTTCCTTGCATATTACTGCAATTTAGGAGTGCAGGAAATTCGACATGCTATTTAGGTGCCGGAAATGTGACCTAATGGGCTATTATCACATTCTTCTAAAAGTGGCTAGTAAAAAAGCAATAAGGTGTTATTCACTCAGGTTGGCAGGCGTGTAATATATTGCATATGCGGGTTTTCGCTTGAGCACCTCACAAAAAGACTATCATATTTACATATGAATACAGTTAAACCCACTTATAACAATATTAGTTTTAACAATATATCAGATATAACAGTGAGCATCTGCGGTACTGTGAAGTTTTGTATGTGTTCTGTGGTAAAATAAACTGCTGACTATACTTGGTTAAATCTGGCTACTGAGTGTCAGCGCCAAAAGGAAAAGTAATGAAAAAGCCTTTGCGCATGGCTAGCCTCCGTGCGTCTTACTCCCATCTTCCTTCCACCTCTCTGTGCTGTTCATTCATGTTTTGCTGGCATGGAAGGGAGACGGCAGATAGGTGCATGAGGTTGGCCATGGCATGGGGATGGGGGCCGCCACTGCTTGAGCTTTTTTTCCCCATGATTTCACATTCCTTTTCCTTTTGGCACAGACATCCAGTAGCCAGATTTAACCGTTATTTTATTATTTACATTGTGTTCATAAGTTATCTAACCCACCTCTGCTATGTCTCTAAATAAGATAGCAGTATTTGTAAATAAATAAATAAATAAATAAATAAATAGCAATTACGCTAGGCCTAGCTGCTTTGACTTTCGCGATTAAGCTTCTTGCCGCTGTGAGCAATGGCACCGAGCACCTTTGTGGTCATTGTGATTGGCTTCGAAGCTCGGAAAGCACGGTGCGTTGCCTAATATTGGTCTCCTAAAGTCAGCTTCACCTCGGCACAGCATTGTTACGTGGTGAAGCATACACGAAAGAATTACAATGATGCATAAGCGTGGGAAGAGGCAATTGTCACGGGACACAGTATGTATTCTTTAACTATACACGCGTGCATCCGCCATCTCATGTCACAGTACGAGCACTGATATGCCTAATAAGTGTACTGGCAGGCCTTCAGAGCTTTTTCGGATGTGCCTGTGGCGATTTGAGCCCTTAGAGGCATTAAGAGAAATAGATTCATTTTTTTTTTTAACTGCTCAATTTTTTTTCGACGTTTTCGTGGCCCCTAGAAAGTCCGAAACATCTGACGTTGACTGTACAACTAAAATGATGCTTCAAATGGTCTGTGGGGCAAACGCGCTGCGGAAGGAGGAGTAGAACAGAAACAACTTGTGCATTGAGGAGTTAACGGGAAAGGAAGCTTGCCGCCGCATTTTTGAAGGAGCTTGAGCTCGAAAAACAGTGTTAACTGATGCCGAGATGCTGGTGTGCCTCATCCAAACCTCCAAACCATCCCTCATCCAAACCAGTGAAAAGCAACACTGAGGCATTGTGCATGGGCTGAGAGTATGTCAGGACAGTTGAGGTTGACTTACCAGCTGTTGAGAGAGTATCTTATTTGTGGCAAAGTTCGGGCTTCATGCCTATGAGCTTGCTATCAGTTGATAGAAATAGCTCTTATTTGAAAGTATTTGCCTCGGTATGCATCTCTTTCTTATTCGTATTTAAGAATGTTCAACTCGATTTACAGTGTTTTTACCATTTGTTTTGAATATATTGCCACCTGGTGTTTTGAGCCAGCGAACATTCAGCATTGCGTGCCCAGCCAAACGGCGAAGAAGACGACGAAATCGAAGATCCCGCGCCAGCTGGAGAACCGTCGCTCAGTGCTTGGCATTTTTCATCTCTGGCTGATCCTACTGTCACTTATTCTTGTGTTAGAGCGTGACAAACTGGTGGAGGTGCTGGATAATTTAATCTATGCACCACACCCCTCCGAGCAGTAGGATCTCCAGCCCCGTACCGGTGGTTACGCCTGTACACCGCACCAGCAGAAGGATCCGTGGACAAGCCCCTGAGTTTGGACTCCTCCCAGAGAAAATGGCAGCTCCGACCACGCCACTAGGTATGGAAGACCCAACGCCGATTCATTGTACGCTGCTGAACCCGCGAATGCCAAATCCCTTCCACGGCGCCATACATGAGGATGTTGAAGACTGGCTGGTCCACTATGAACGTGTTGCCGCGTTCAACAAGTGGGATGACACAGAGAAACTGAAAAACGTATATTTCAGCCTTAACGATGGTGCACGTGTTTGGTACGAGAACCGTGCAGATGCCCTAAATTCATGGGCAGAATTCAAAACACCAGGTGGCATTATTCCCCCTCCCTATTCCCCCCCCACTGTCACTTATTCTTGTGTTAGAGCGTGACAATATCTTATTTGCTGTGCATTTTACTTACCCCGGCCTTCTGTTTCCTTTTTGAACAAAATAAACACTCCTCCTTCATTGAAACTGGTTTTGGTCGTCTTTGTATTTTTTAACATGCTTACTACAGTGACAGCATTGGGCTACATGGTGTCAACTCGTCTTGATATAAAACAAAATTCTGTGTCACTCGGGGAATTTCGCAAAAGCACTGAAGGAAAACCTGGAAAACTCGGGCAATTTGGAAATGTCAACTTGGTAGACAGCCTGGTTGCTACCTGGCAAATATACCATCCACATTTTGTGACATTTTCTAAGGTGTTGCAGTCTTTTTTGCTCCGCACTACATAATGACATGGATTAGTAAGGAAAAGAAATGTTTCAAGGCATCATGTCAAAATCCCACAGTGGTGGTGCCTGTGAGATTATGGAAACACTTTTAGAATGCATGTTGGGCAGGTGTCATGCAGTTCCTTGAACTTGTAAGGACTTGCCTAACTTGAATCTACAGTGAGCACAACAGTGATGTCTGTGTCAAAAAAAAAAAAAAGAATGTGTATAGGTTCTTGCCCGATGTTATACCTGGCATAAGGCAGCAGAACACTTGAGATTTCCTTGGATGTAATCAAGTGTTTCAGGTGCGTCGATGATTACCTGACTTCTTTATCTGCAGAAAAGGTAGCAGACAAGCAAAATTTTGGCACTGCTGACGAAGGACCATATAAGGGGGTTGCAGTTAACATTTGAAGTACCTGAAAACTGCAATTTCTGGATCTCCGGTTAAGCATACACGAAAAACACACCTTCGCAGTACAATGTTCGTCGTGAAAAGGGTCAGATCTACATATTCTAAACTTCTCAAAAGAGGCATAGCATTATCTAATATGACACAGGCAGTCAAGAAGTTGTGATTCCACTAAGAAAAAGACGACTTAGGTGCACATGTACTCTGACTTAAAGGCAGCAGATACCCACCACAGCTGCTAGTTTCCATGGCTGAAAGGGCAATAGTTAAATAGTAGCAATAGTAAAAGGCAAAAGAAGCAGAAGTCTCAAGGAAACAGACCGGCCTATAGTCCTTGCCTATACATTTACACACAGTATCTCGCAGACCTAAGAAACTGGCTGGTAAGCATGGCATCCCAGTTTTGCTGCCAAGCGAATTAACAGGTTTGTGCAGAAAATAAATGACTGTGTGACAGACTGAACCAAAAAGCAAAGCTGTAGCGTGCACCGTGCCTCATGGTTCATGGAATGCACCTCGGAAAGCTGTTTACAGGATACCACTATCACTCAAGTTTCGTTGAACAAACGGGATGCTGTTTGAACCACACAAAGGCTCGGGGAACAAATATGTATGTGGCCTCATCAATGCCCCAGGAAACATTGCAGGGCAATTCTAGCAAGATCATGAATATAAAGAAATGGGGAAATTTTGTGTCTGCCATGTTATACGGAACTGCAGGCGAGTGTGTCAGTGCCCATTCTGTCAGCTTGACGAGGCAAGAAGTGGATTTTCTGAGTAGCAATTGAAGACTGTTACATGGCCACACATTTACGACTTATTTTTCATTGTTTTGTTGTTTTATTCTGCCATGTTTTTTCAAATAAATGCCCGTTGATAGTTAGTACTGCACCTGTTCAGTCTTGTTCTTTTGTCTTCTACCTTGTTCACGTTGTGTCATCATGCTAGCACAAAAAAAGATGCAACTGCACCAACTGACAAAATTTCAACCATTACTAGTACAGTCGAACCTCGATATAGCGAAGTTTTATTTGCAGCGAAAATTTGAGGTTTTAAAGTTTCAGCATTAAAAAAAATTTCAGAAATTCTCGGAACATTCCGGGTAGATATCTCGTTAGTAAGTACTTGTAAAGAAATCGCAAGAAGGTTAGGCCATAATAGCGCTGTTATGAGTGCCAGCGCGTGCGGTGCAGATCACACTGAGATCAATGTATCGACATAACTAATGGCATCCGAGATTTGATATTTGTGGGTGTTGCGTCGCACAGCGCCGTAAATCTTGATGCTATAGCTGGTGGCGATTAGTGTCGGGAGCCTGTGCCGACAAATTAAAAGCAAAAGTGTAAAATGATACGGATATTGGTCCTGAGCCCCCCAAAGAAAGTTGGTTTCGCCAGAAAGGTGGAGCATTGATGGGGATAGCAAAGAGACTTACACGAAGTAAGGTTCATAGTTTTGTCGGCGTCACGCGCTCAGGCAAACATTAACTGATTTCTCTCGATGATCGCGAACTTAGCCGTAACACGAGTGAGTACTTCTTACCGTTGCGTGGGAACAACAAAGTGTGCTTGAAGGCAGCATCCTTTTCGGCTTGTCACGGAGAGTTTACTTCCAAGATAGATACAGCATGTGGCCTGTGCACGGACATCCCTGAGGAGGAGAAGGCAGAAAGGCACAGGTTCCTGCCCTCCACCTCAGTACGTACTTAATCAGGTTGCCACATGTTCACTCCCTCTCTAATTCCTTTGCACAAAAGGAATCGTCAGCTCTCATATGTTTTCCAAGTTTACCAACGTGACAGATGGTGCAGCGGTGTTTCCTGCCTACCGCGTCCCTGCATGCGCGCTTTGACAGCAGTTTTGCCACTTAAACTTTTCATGCAGAAGGATGCTTGAAATAGCTTTTGCCTCGGCCGACTTAGTCTTTTGCTAGATTCACTAGCCATACAGACTCCAAGTACCTAATTGAAATGGCCGAAAACTGCATTAAATCGAAACTGTCACGAAGTGACTTCAAGTTGTGAAAAATACATGGTTTTCAATGCGACGAAGGTTGCGAAATGAAAATGGTTTATTAAATCACGAATTTCATTATACGGAGGTTTTTGGCCTATCTATGGCATTTTATTTTTTTAATTCAATTAGCATTCTTTGCCTTCTTCAGGCACTTTGAGGATATCCATCCATCTAGCTTCATACGTTAACCCAGTGGCTAAAATTTCCTACTATCTTGGCCCAATAGGTATGTGCCTATGGTCTTCACATTGTGGTCATTGCATCTTGGTCATTCCATCTTGGTCATCACAGCTTTGTTATCGGGCTCTAGTCATGCCATTGTTGTCATGCCTTTTATGCCTACACAGTGGCCCCGTGTTGTCTAATAGCACGAGCTGCTTGGTTTGTGCTCGGGGTTTTGCATGTTGATGTCATCGTGGTCGTTACAGCTTCATCATTCCAGCCTTGTCATTTGACCCTAATCATGCCGTCGTCCTCACGCTTTTTATGCCCACACAGTGGCCCCATCCTGTCTAATAGCTTGGACCACTAGGTTTGTGTTCGTGGTCTTGTTGTCATCGTGGTTGTTGCATTGTGGCCTTTTTGGATTCGTCATCCGACCCTTGTCATGCTGTCGTCGTCACACGTCTTACACCCACACCATGGCCCCATCTTGTCTCATAGCTTGGGCCACTAGGTATGTTGCATTATCGTTGTCAGACAGTCATCGTCAGCCCTTTGTTCTCGTACTATCAGTATGCTATTCATGTCATGTATCCATTGCAATACTTTTCTCATGATTCTGTCGTAGTCATTCCATTGTCATCATTCCAAATTTGTCATAAGACTCCGATTGCACCTTAGCCATCATACATGCGTCATCTCATCGTCTTCATGCCGTCATCGTCACACTGGTGTCTTATTATCTTTTCAGGAAAGTCACCCCATTGTCCTTATACCATTGGCATGCCATTATTATTGTGTTGTTGTCATTCATTCATTGTCATCTCATTGTCGTGATTCTGTCGTGGTCATTCCAAATTTGTCATCAGACCTCTATAGTGCCTTAGCTGTCATGCACTCGTCGTCATCTCATTGTCTTCTTGCTGTCACGGTTATGCTCACATCTTATATTCATAATTTTAGGTAAGTCATCCCTGTGTCATCATGCCGTCGTCATACCACTGTTGTTTCATCGACGCCATTCCGTTTTCATCGTTCTATCTTAATCATGCTGTTGTGATTCAATCATGATTATGCCAGCATTGCATGCCATATCTTTGTTGCGTCATTGCCATGCATTCATTGTCATATAATCATGTCATCGTGGTTGCCCCATCATCATCACTTCATCTTCGTCATCCTAGTGTTGTCATACCATAATTCTCACGCGATAGTTGTGATCAGTTGTGAACACTCGTGGCCACACTTTCATTATACCTTAGTTATCATTTGAGAGCAGTCCTTTGTCATCGTGCCCTCCTCATCGTAGGACCTTCGTCATTCCAACATTGTCAGTGTGACATAGTTATGCTGTCATGGTCGTGGCCAATCCTGGCAAGCGAGCGTCGTAGCAAAGAAGGCTGATAACAGAGACAGCGTGTGTCACACGTAGCCGAAGCAATAGAAATGTCAGAATGACCAATACAAATTCCTAATAAAGGTATCTTCAGCAGTACGGTGTGCTGCTACGTTTCTCAAATGCTAATCGCATTAACCCTTTCATGATGGCAGATATAAATACCACGAAAAATTTTTTTTTGCTATCTAAATGTGTGAAACACATTGAGAATAAGCATAATCAATAAAAGGGGAAAAAAAAATTCCATAAATTTTTCAGCAATAGGGGGGAAACACCAGCCAGAAAAGTGGAAGTGGCCTGCACCCCAAGCCACCGATGGCTTCGTTTGCAATTTGTACAGACAGTTCATGTCATTTGTGAAGCATAGATGTACATTTAATTTGCTTTACCTGTGTGTGATGCCAGATCAGCTGGATATGTTGCATCGGTCTGCTTCCTCTGGCCATGCTTAAAGAAACTTTTTTTAATTGAGGTGTGTGCCAAACTTCTTTTTCCTCATTCTTCGTTCCTTCTCTAAACCAACGAATGACGTTTGCTGCTTGCATTCAGTTTCGGTCAAAGACATTTAGCCAGAAACTTCGTGCTCAGTACCCAAGCTCTGCAAGAAAGTAAATTTTTTCTGGTATGTTGCCTGTAAGCAACACTCAATAAAGACTTAACGTCGACAGTCAACATGAGATAGGTTTTGCTGGAATTTTTTCAGAAACCAATTTCTTTTTCTGCATCTCGCTACAGTTATAGCACAGCACTGTTTCCTGTGACATACTAAAGGATGCTGCACCATGTTATTAAGTATGCAGGCACTTTAGTTTTAAGACTAGTCATTGATTGCTAATGTCATTCTTACTAAAACAGTGCCTTTCAAGTGCAAAAGTGTTTTTTAGAAAGGACAAAAACAGCAGAAAGCTACAAATTTCTCTGCCAGTGTTCCTCTGTCCTAAATGTGCCAAGAATTGAGAATGTTATTTAAATGAGAGTTGCGATGTAGTCTTGTTGATTGTTGATCTTGAAACAAGCGAGTTGTAGCGCGGACAGGGAACAAGGACACTAGAACGTGCAAAACAATAAGCGCTATGTGTGTGTGTTCTTTCATGCCTCCTCGTGGTCCTTGTTTCCTGTCCACACTACACCTCGCTTGTTATTTAAAAACTGTGTTATTGTAGAATGCCTAAGTGAGACGACACCATTAATTCATGTTGTGCATGGCGGTTGACAAGTGTTTGTGCCACTGCGTCGG
Source organism: Dermacentor albipictus (assembly GCF_038994185.2). Classification (NCBI taxonomy): domain Eukaryota; kingdom Metazoa; phylum Arthropoda; class Arachnida; order Ixodida; family Ixodidae; genus Dermacentor; species Dermacentor albipictus. The sequence goes on along the minus strand of NC_091821.1, from coordinate 288,011,217 downwards.
GCATTCCAAAATCGGCAGAGGCTTTCCATGTGCAAATGGCTTCATAATCTGTTTCCTTCCAATGTTGTTCAGTTGAGGAATGGCCATCAATCGCAACAGCAGCATACAGAATTGAATTGTTCTGTCTGCACTGACCGTATGACACTCTCCTGTGAGCCTATTCTCTTAACCCACTGCTTCTCAATTTTGGTTAAGGTGCACTTAGATTGTATGGGAGCCTGTGGCATCAACAAAAATATGTGGCTGGCTGCTCTGGCCAGCATTAACTGTGACTTGTCTGTGTTCCAGGCTGGGGAAAACCATCACTTTCATCCCACATGTGCTCGATGTTCGAAATGTGGAGACCCCTTTGGTGATGGCGAGGAAATGTACCTGCAAGGTTTGTCTGGTTCCTGCTTGTCTCTAGTGGCACAGCCTCTAGTATTGAAGATAGTTCAGATAGACGAGTGAAGATGCATCTTCATAGCCTTGGCACCATCAGCGCATTTAACCCCTTCCATGCATTCAATGAACTGGGTTCGTCCATGTGTTTCTTATAAAAGCAGCCATGGATGAGCTGGTTTCTCCCAGTGCTTTGTCGTGCTTCTTTTAGATGGCAATGCGAGTTTATTCTTGTGAGGGAAGTTGGCAACGGGGGTCGTTAAAAACGGTGCAGCTGGCAGTTGGAGCTTTGTTGGCGTCTTTGCAAATAAGAGAAGCTCAGCTCAGTGATGAATTCGCCGTTTCCCAAGGTAAAGTCTCTTCCAGCGAAAGACAGATTTTCTATGCACTCAGCAAATCTTCTCAGGGTAACGCTTTTGGTGACTGACATCACAAGGCAGTGGTGCGAATTTAACATGAAGCCCCTGCATTTCATGGCTTCCCATTTATGCCGTTTCTGGTTAAAATGTTTGATGCGGAGGGCAGAGGTGACCCATTAGAGCATTCAAAGTGTATGCTGCAGGCAAACATAGTTTGGTATTTTCATACTTATCGCCCAGTATGTGGTACAGTGCTGTTAAGGGGAGCTGCTCCTCGAAACAACTTTTTTAAAAATTTGTACTAGAGATTAGAAAATGCTGCCATTCATAGTTTTGTGTAGCTGCTATATTTTTTTTATTTATGTCCTACACAATGGCAAATTATAGTGATCTTTGTGGACACTTTCTTATGTGCAAAGTTTTCACAAAAAGCATCGTGCTGTAGCTTATTTAGCTCATTGTAGGCTGCAAAGTGCCGATATCCATCCAAACAGCATGTACAATTACTAGAATTATGCAAAAAACACAATTTAAATAGTTTGTTTAACAATCCCGTGAAATATAACCTTGTACTTTCACAACTGCTGCTGAGAGATTGCAATTTCAAATAGATATCAGCATTCTACGCATCTTGAATAGTATTGAAGAGTATGTATGCCAAATTTCGTTTGTACAGGACAATTATAAGTGCGCAAGGTCATTCACATGGGGTCATAAAAAAGATTAGTTGGCGTGTACTGATCTCTTCTTCTTCTTTTTTTTTTTTGCATAGTTCCACTAATTGTACATGCTGTTTAGACTGGTGTATGTGGACGACATAGTGCTACTAGTGGGCAATAAAAGATTTACAGACACTTGCGAATATCTGTGGCAATGCAGTGACAAATGTAGGCCTCAAGTTTAGCAGAAGAATCGGCAATTATGATCTTTAAAGAAGATAAGAGTAATTATGTGGTGTGAATTCAACAGCAAGTCATATCCATAGTCAAGCAATATAAATACCTCGGCTTGTACATAAACGAAGGAAAGACTTGCGCAAGCACCCAAGAGAATCTGAAAATAAAGGGGAAGCTGAATGCTGCAATAATGAAATAGGGAGCATTGTGAGGCCACAGTAAGCATGAGGCAGTGCATGGATTCTGGAAAAGAGTAATGGTGCCAGCGCTAACAGTTGTGTCGGCAGCGGCAGGCAAGCGGGGGGCCCCGACCAGCGAACGCCGGCGCAGTGAAGGAGACTCTGAGCGAACTGCTCCCGACGAAAACCGGAACGAAGACTCGGCCACCCTCGGCCGTTTATTGCTAATAAAGGGTTCACACGCCAGATGACACCTCCCGATTGGTCCAATGCTCATCACATGACAGAAGGGGGGTGCGCCATCTAGCTAAACAACTACAAAACATACATGTGCGATGACACAGATCTGACAGGGGGCGACACTATACTACATCATCCCCCCCTGGAAACAAAGTAAACATACAGTGAAACGCGCACACAAGACGCGCACTTAAGTCCAAGGGCGATTTCAGTTCATTCCCCTCCACGTTCACACACACGCACCAGTTGCACACAAAGCACGCACTTAAGTCCACAACAAATTCAATCCGTCCCCGCCCAAGTTCACATACACGCGCACCAGTCTTGGGCACCAAAACACAGGCAGTCACTCAAACAAAGTCCAACAAGGAACACGGTACAAAACTCACTGCACTTCAACAAGGAGCACTTTTACCTTTGTTAAACATGTGGACTGTCTCCTAAATGTCGCAGCGAAGCCCCTAGCCGTGGCATTTCGAAGACGGCAATGCGCTCTACACTACATAAACAAAATCATCGAGCCACGGAGGCCGTTTTCTGTCACGATGAGGACGCGTGCGTACCTCAGAAGAACTTTGGGGGTTGCGACGCGTATCGGTCGACTTTAAAGACCCAGTCGTCCCACTATTTCTCTCCCCCTGTTTGGAAAGTTGAATGTGGTTGTCGCTCAAAGCTGGAGAGGGTTGCCCAGGAAGCTCCTCTCGAAGTCCCAACAAGTCCTGGGATGTTACCGATTCCCCCACGGAATCAGAGACGACTGCTGACTGCGTAGGCTCGGAAGTGATACAGTCAGACAAGCTACTTAACTGATGCTTATGAGAAGACGATGTCACTACAGACGAGTCATCGGAATGACTATCGAGGTTTGAATACGAGTACAAAAAATCTTTGTCACTTGCACACAATGTACTACCTGTTGGATCCTTCATCACTGGGGTTAACTTAGACACATGCCACGTCTTCCCATCACTGAGTAGAAAAGTAGATGGTCCTATCTGGGCCTTGACCTTACGAGGTTTACTGTACTTAAAAAATCCTTTCCTCTTAAATCTTATTCTGACGGTGTCGCCCACCTTGATACGACTTGCCTGAGCACCTCTACGTTTGTCTATACACTGCTTAGTTTGCCACTGTTTCTGCAAGACCCTTTCTTTAACGTGAGACACGAGACTGTCCTGTTCCCGTAGATCTACACAGAGCCGCATGGTTCCATCCTTCTTGCGCACCACCACGAGTGGAGACACCCACTCAGAAGCCTCGACACGCTCGATGACGTCGCAGTCCTTGAGACGTCGCAATTCATTTGTGACCTGGTCACGGAGAGCCAGGGGTAGTCGGCGCAACTTTGAAGATACTGGTTTCGCATCTTACTGCCGATGAATTCGGTGCACAAAGTTGTTGACGAGACCGAACTCGTCACTGGAGAGGTGATCATAACCCGGAGGCACACCTGTGGGGCTCTGTACTGAAGGAAGCGATGGTAGACGACATGTCAGCGATGTACCGTCGATCTGCATGCCCAAACGTTGGATGGCGTCTAAACCCAGCAGTGATGTTCCTGTAGTCGTTACGTGGAACGTGACGGAGCATGACCTTTGAAAAAACGACAGTGGCTTGAAACAGGCCTTGAATGTCGATGCGTTGCTTGGAGAAATTTTTCAAGTCCACTGTTGCTTGTGACAGTCTGAGCTGTCGACCAAAGTGCTTTCCAATATCTTCGGCCGTCATCAATGAGACAGACGCTCCTGTGTCCACGAGCAGCCGCATGGCGACGTCGTTAACCACGACCGGGACTTGTAAATCCCTTTTAGCTTCCAAAGTGCTCACCGTCAAGACAGACGCGGACGGCTGTCCTGCGGAAGTTGAAGACAGCGTCTCTGCGGAAGAGACGTGCTGAACAGTACGGGTTTTTCGGCATACTGATGCGAAATGGCCCAACGTATGGCAGGCGTTGCACCGACGGTTCCTTGCGGGACAATTCCTGTATGTGGCAATATGCTTCGTGCTGCCACACCGATCGCATGTACAGCGGTCGAAATTAGGGTCCTTTGCATCCTGTGCTTCATTGCGGGTCCCAGAGGAGCCTCGCGGAAAATGTCGACCATCTTGGCGGCTCCTCGGAAGAAGTCGGCCATCTTCATGGCCTCCCAGACTGCGTCGGCCATCTTGGCGGCTCCCCGAAAGAAGTCGGCCATCTTCATGGCCTCCCGGACTACGTCGGCCATCTTGGCGGCTCCCCGGAAGAAGTCGGCTATCTTGGCTCGTCGATGGAGCGCCAAGTTCAGCTGCCTCGATTCTCTGTATTTTCTCCGAGTCGAACGCGCAGTTCGCTTGATGCAGGGCTTCTAACGAGCGTCCAATTTCTTCTGCCTTGTCCAGGGACAGGGTTTCGCCATGAGCCAGCAACTTTTCGCGAATGCTGACGTTCGCTACCCCATGTATGATTTGGTCTCGGACGCGCTCGTCATAGCTTGTGCCGAAGTTGCACTATACCGCCTTCTCCTTCAATGTGGTCACGAATTCCAGGAATCCTTCTCCCTCGAACTGCTTTCGGCTGGTAAATTCGTGCCGTTCTGCCAGGACATTTGTTGACGCGGCGAACAGCCTGTCAAGCCGCTGCAAGAGTCTCGGAAACTCTGACGCTGGCGGGACCGCATCACTTGACGTTGACGCTGCGCCGGTCGACTGCCTTTCTGCTTCGCTTGAAGCTGACGCTGCGCTGGTTAACTGCCTTGCTGCTTCCTGCTCCTCGGCTGCAAAGTGCTTCCGTTGTCCCTCACGCCCGAGAGCGCTGACGAGCGCGGACGCTCTTCGTGCGTCCGTCCAGTCGCCGCCGCCGGCCGCTTCGAGGTGGGCCTGAAAAATTTTTTTCCAGCGATACCAGGGAATTAACGGTGAGCCGGGCACTTCAAGAAAAACGGGAAGGTTCGCCGTAAATGCCATGCCGGGTATTGTGCAGGAGGCAGTGCAGGAGGCAAGCCGGAGCTCGCCGCAGGAATGGGGCACGGAAGAACAAGGGGGCGAGTAGGCCTAGGCTCGGAAGCCTCGCGACGCCAAGTGCGTCGGCGACGTTTGCCGGCCGTGCAGACACGGAAGGGACGCTTCACTTACGAAGCTCGTTGGTTTCCCGGGGCTTCGGTCGGAACCGTTGCAGGAATCCCATCCTCGTCGCGAGAAGATGTGTCGGCAGCGGCAGGCAAGCGGGGGGGCCCTGACCAGCGAACGCGCGGCTAACGCCGGCGCAGTGAAGGAGACTCTGAGCGAACTGCTCCCGACGAAAACCGGAACGAAGACTCGGCCACCCTCGGCCGTTTATTGCTAATAAAGGGTTCACACGCCAGATGACACCTCCCGATTGGTCCAATGCTCATCACATGACAGAAGGGGGGTGCGCCATCTAGCTAAACAACTACAAAACATGTGCGATGACACAGATCTGACAGAGGGCGACACTATACTACACTAACGTTCGCAAATGCCATTCTATGCTTAAAATTGGATGTCTTGTTCGGGTTCGAAGTTAACCAAATATCGGTAGGCCGGTCGGCGTTGGGAGCCCAGGGTAAAGCCACAAATGTAGCAGTGCAGGGTGACATGGGTTGGGTCTCTTTTGAAGTAAGAGAAGCAAAGAGCAAAAGTACTGAAGAAAGACTCTGGAAGATCGCTGAAAATAAATGGGCAGCTAAAGTGCACAAGTATCTGTGCTTGAAAAAGATGGACACAGTATGGAGGAAGAGGTCAAGAAAATTAGCAACCAAGTACAGTGTAATTGAAACTGAATGTAGACAACCAGGAGTCATCAGAAAGAAAATGAATCGGAGGCAGTGAATTGGATGCAAGGAATGGAAACAAAAAAGACCATGGAGTTTTACAAGAATGAGAAGAATGAAATTAGAAGGGAAAACCTATACGGTACTTGCTATTTGAGGCTCGAGTCGGTTGCCTAAGGACAAAAACATACCAGAGCAAAATTGGGAAATAGATGAGGCATGTATATGCCGCAGCACAAATTTTATTTATTTATTTATTGATACTGCGGTCCTGTTTCCAGGACCTTAGCAGGGTGCATACAAAGTGAAAAAAATGTAAGTACAAAATACAGCAATATATAACATAGGTCACTCGCGATGTACAAATGCAAGCAGTTACTGAACAACACGCAGTAAATCACTCACTAAATAAACATAGGTGCGACTCTAATAATGGCAGTGAGCATTAAGTTACAAAGTCATCAGTAAGATTATTCCATTCAACAATGGTTCTGGGGAAAAAGGAAAATTTGAAGCAATTCTTTTTAGTAATTAACGGTGTTATTGTCTGCGAGTGTCGATGACGTGTAGCATAACCAGTAGAGAAAGTGATAAAGCATGATGTATCAATGTTGTAGTGCCCTTTTATGAGCTGAAATAAAAATTTTAGACGGCATGTTCGGTTCCTTTGTGTCACAGATGGCAATCCACTTCTCTCGAGAAGCTCCGTAACTGAAGTGCGGCCATACGAATTATATATAATTCGTACTGCCCTTTTTGAACTTTTTCTAGTTTAGTAATGTTTCTTTTAGTGAAGAGATCCCATATGACAATTGCGTATTCCAATGTTGGTCAAATGATGGCATTGTAAGAAAGAAAACGCACAGTAGGCGTTGCGAATTTTAGAGAGCGTCTTAGGAAAAATAGTTTTGGAAGGCAGTTTGCCATGACAATGTCAACATGTTTGTTCCACGAGAGAGTGTTAGTAATCCAGAGGCCAAGGTATTTATATGCGGTTACCTCAGAAAGCATGATGTTTTCGGCATTGTAGTTGTACAATAAAGGCTTATTTTTTTACGATATTCTCATAAAGACAGTTTTATCGAAGTTAATTTTCATTTGCCAATCATTGCACCATGTTACTATGCTTTTAAAGGCATCATTCAGTCTAATTTGATCGTCAACAGAGGAAATTTTTTCGTACAGAACACAGTCATCAGCGTACAACCTAATACCCACAGAAATCTGATCCACAATGTCATTATGTAAAGTAAGAACAGAAGCGGACCAAGAACTGATCCTTGGGGGACGCCAGAATCAATGGGCACCTTATCTGAACTGGCTGAATTTAGTGTTACAAACTGACGTCGGTTAGTCAAATAACTCTTTATCCAGGCGAGTAGTTTGTTATTTTGCAGAATGCAGCTTAGCCTATGCAACAATTTGTTATGCGAGACTTTATCAAATGCCTTACGGAAATCCATGAAAATTACGTCTGTTTGTTTACCCTCGTTTATGGCTGCTGCAAAGTCATGAATGATTTCTACAAGTTGGGTATTAGTTGAAAATCCTCGCCTAAAGCCATGCTGCATACAGGTAAGTAGCTTATGTTCTTCAATAAAAGCAGTTATATGTTGGTGAATAATATGCTCTAACATTTCACAAGCTGTTGAGGTTAGCAAAATTGGACGGTAATTCTGAATGGGTGTTTTGTCACCAGATTTGTGCAAAGGCATGATTCTGGCATCCCACCAATCATCAGGTACTGTAGCTTCGTTTAAACACCTAGTGTACAGAACATGTAAGTATTTTGCACACCACTCAGCATAATGCTTCAAGAAAGCATTTGGGATATTCTCTGGTCCAGGAGATTTTTTCACCTCAAGGTTCAACAGCAGATTTAAAATGCCATGTTCACTTATTACGACATAAGGAATAGGAGGTACGGACACTTAAAAAGGCGGAAGACGGCCGTCATCTAGCGTAAATATGTCTTTGAATTTTTTTTATTGAATGCCATCGAAGCCCCTGCATCATCCTGCACGCAACCACCATAAACTACACGTCCGTCGTTAGAGCGAGACTTCGGGCTCGCCAATCTTTAAAATTTTTCGGGTGACCTTTTGATAATGGATGGCAGTGTTATATCGAAATAGTTTTTCTTATCATGCGCAATCTTGTTCTTCACCTCTTCCGATATCTGTTTGACCATTAGTTTCATGTCAGACCTGTTTGTCGTTCTCGCCCTCTTCTTTAGGCGTTTCAATTTTCGCTGCAGCTGCAGCGTTACTAGACTTATCCATGGATGTCGAAAGTTATGTTTTTTAGCTATCCTTGGCACGAAACGGAACGCTGAATACATTCGTGAATTACCCCCTTGAAGAAAAGCCAGAAATCATTTACCGAACAAGTGTTGTTTCTGAAAAAGCCATAATTAAAACAGAGCATCAAGAATAGACTCGTCTTCTGCTTTAGAAAAATTTGGAAACAACTTGACATTGCCTTGCTGTTCCAATGCGACGCCCTCTAACGTCAAGACTACTGCTTTGTGATCTGAAATGCCGGAGGTGACGCTGCAGATTTATTTATTTATTTTTATTTACTCTCATACCCACAGCGCCATTTAGGCATTACAGTGGGGGGGTTACATACATCAATGTAAGCAGCTTATGGCATCGAATAAACAGTATTATGCTATACAATACAATGAAAGAGAAAAAGAGAAAAAAAAACGCAAAAATGACATGACAAAAATGGTACATCAGGATATCAATGTACAGCACACAGGAAACGGCATCATAGAATTAAGTAATAAAGCACTATATAATGATAGCAAACTCTGCAATTACTGCATACTGAAAAATAAAGAAGAAAATTTCAAAGAGCATTTGCAAAATGTTCATTATTAAGTATACTAACTACGGCAGCAGGCAGTCGATTCCATTCTAAAATGGTTTTGGGGAAAAAGGTGCTTTTGAAAAGTTTAGTTCTACAAGTGTATTCCCTAACCTTGAGCTCGTGATCTGTTCGTCTGGATATATAATGTGGCTGAAGAATATACTTATTACGGTCTATTCCGATTTGGCCATAAAATATATTGTGAAAAAGTTTCAAGCGTAATGCCTGCCTTCTCTTTTCTAAGGTGTCCCATTTTAATGTTTGTTTTGCGCTACTAATACTAAGGTTTCTGTCATAGTTGCCGATTACGTACCGTGCTGCTATATTCTGAACTCTCTCAAGTTTATCTCGGTCGGTACACGTAGGAGGGTCCCATACGGTACATCCATATTCTAAAATGGGTCTAACATAGCTTTTGTACAGAAGATCGCGAGCCTGCTGGGGAAAGAGTTTTGTATTGCGCCGTAGAAATCCTAACACTTTGCATGCCTTTGCTGTAATGAAATCAACATGCCTGTGCCAACACATGGACGGCGTGAGGAATACACCCAAGTACTTGTACTCGTGAACAATCTGCAATGGGGAACCGGAGAGATAATATACGGCTTCTGGCATACACTTTTTAGTAAAGCGCATGTGGACAGTTTTCTGTGTGTTTATTTGCATATGTGACTCTCTGCACCAGTTTTGTAGTTCAACTAAATCATTTTGCAAAATAACAGTATCGGCAATGCTTGTAATTTCTCTATATATTATCAGATCATCAGCAAACAATCTTACGGAAGAAACAATAGTGTTGGGAAGGTCATTTATAAACAATAAGAAAAGCAATGGGCCCAATACCGAGCCCTGGGGGACGCCAGACGTTACGCGGGCCGCACTAGATTCTGCGCCATTTACCACTACATGTTGAAACCGCAAAGAAAGGTATTCCTGAATCCATGCAATTACTTGTTCATTGATATTAAACCAGCGTAGTTTACATAAAAGCAATTTGTGATCCACCAGGTCAAAAGCTTTTCTAAAATCTACAAACACCGAGTCAACACAAGAACGAGCATCCAGTGCACCACAAACTTCATGAACGAATTCTGTTAATTGAGTTGTACAGGAAAGCCCTTGCCTGAAACCATGCTGTTTCTGATTCAGGAGGTTATGATTGGTAATGTGTGTCATTATGTTACTGCACAAGATGTGCTCTAATACTTTGCAGACAATACTTGTTAGAGATATCGGTCTATAATTGCCGACCAGTTCGCGAGGCCCCGATTTATACACTGGCACAACGCACGCCATCTTCCATTCATTAGGTAGGACCCCGTTGTTCAATGACTTCGAGTACAGTATCTTAAGAAAGGGAGGGATGAACGACGCACACAATTTGAGAAAAGCGCCCGTCAATCCATCAGGCCCCCCTGCTTTACTGGAGTCTATACGTTCAAGAAGAGACCGTATTCCAGTTTCATCAATAATTATATCATCCATGTTTTCGATGACCTCATTAGTAGACGGATGCGGAATTGCGCTCGAGGCACTGGGTGATCACTTGTCTTTAAGATCACTTTGTCTTTAATATTCCCACTTATAAGGAACAGATCAAGGATTGACTCAGAGCCGTTCTGAATTCTGGTTGCCTCATTTACAACTTGCAAGAGGTCGAAGTTGAACACAATGTTTAACATTTCATTCTCGGCACTTTTGGTACTGGTTATCGAAAAGGTGTTCCAGAGCAGATTGGGAAGGTTAAAATCACCTGTCAGAATCAGTTTGTCTTCAGGCTTTACGTGGCGATGCATATACTCGTTAAGCTGTTCAAATATTGTGGCAGATGAATTCGGAGGCCTGTAAACTGCTCCTAATAGGTAGCAGACTTTATTTATGTAAAGTTTGCAAAATAGGCTTTCCGCGCCTGTTACGTCAGGCATTGCTATAACATGTAATGAAGATTTGAAAAGAACCGCTACGCCTCCTCCTCTTCGATCACGATCTTTTCGAAAAACGTTGTAGTTTCTTGGAACGAACTCACTGTCAAAAACGTCTTGGTTCAGCCACGTTTCTGTGAGCACAACTAAATCAGGATCGTGGCAGACCAACAGTGCTTCGAGGGACTTGATTTTATTGATGATGCTGCGGCAGTTAACATTAAGGATGGTGATGTTCCGCCTATCTAATATTATAGGTCACGTCTTATCTTTTCCTATATTGAAACGCCCTCCCTTCTCCTCATTCCACCCGTACAGTGTGCCATTTACGATTAGCTTGTCAAGAACCAGCTTAACTTTCGCGCCTTCTGCTCGTTCTTGTGCTGAGCTCAGCCAAAGTTTTTCTTGTTTCGCACACGTTTTTCGAAAAATCCTCCGATATTGAATACTCACTCCCTTTTAGCTTCGGGCAAGCCTTCACTATCGACACTTTATCTCGGTGGTCGAGCAGTTTGATTATAACTGGACGAGTCTTTCCCTTCTTTGTCCCAATTCTATGACACCTTTCAATATTGTTAACAGTGAGGCCGAGCTTCGCCAAAAAAATGTCGTTTCTTATTGTATTTGTAAGTTCATCAGGGCTTTCAGTGGTTTCTTCTTGTATGCCAAATATAACTAAATTGTTCCTTCGACTTCTGTTCTCTAGTTCGTCGACCTTGAATGTCAAGAATGACACGTTACTTTCAAGTTTTACTACTGTAGATTTCAATTCCTTCATATCTGCCTTTAACTCAGCTATTACGTTCATCTGTGCTTCTAAACCATTGAATCTCTCGGACACGCTTGCCATGTCGGCTTCCATTTTCCCCTGTTTTGCCAGAACATCATTGATAGATGCAGTCATGTTACTCTGCCCCTGAAGAAGTTCCGTCAACATTTCACGCTCAGTTGGGCCTGGGTTGGCCTCAACGTCACCACATAGCAAAAGATTCTGTTTAAATCACAAAATACATGAAAAGAAATCACCAATATCGGGCAGGCATGGCAGCAACGCCAAAAAGTGGTCATCATTACGGTAGCCTTATGTAGGCAAGTAAACACCAACCTGCACAGCGTAGCGAAACGGGTTCGTCAACATGTCTGATGTGCCGCTGCCATGCCCACTGGTTGCAGTCGCTGCGTCGAAGCCTTTTATACTGTCTCGAACATTCACGTGATGAGGTGTGACCAACTCTGGCGCAGTCGAACATGCTGTCACGGGTGCAACGTTGATTTCCGTGATGACACACTGGTCCACACGTGCCGTTCCGTCTAAGCCGCTGGATTGAAGATCATTTGTAGGCAACCTTGTCGTCGCGAAGCCCAGCATTACGGACTGCATGCCCAGAGCCACTGCGAGAACCTGCACAGCGTAGCGAAACGGGTTCGTCAACATGTCTGATGTGCCGCTGCCATGCCCACTGGTTGCAGTCGCTGCGTCGAAGCCTTTTATACTGTCTCGAACATTCACGTGATGAGATGTGACCAGCTTTGGCGCAGCTGCAGATGCTGTCACAGGTGCAACGTTAATTTCCGTGATGACAAACTGGTCCACACGTGCCGTTCCGTCTAAGCCGCTGGATTGAAGATCATTTATAGGCAGCCTTGTCGTCGCGAAGCCCAGCATTACGGACTGCATGCCCAGAGCCACTGCGAGAACCTGCACAGCATAGCGAAATGGGTTCGTCAACATGTCTGATGTGCCGCTGCCATGCCCACTCTCCGGAGACCACTCCGGAGACCACTTGGCACATCCTAATGGAATGCGGAGAGATTCACCCAGAGAAAACCGTAAGTGACATACACCTTCCAGGAGCGGAAAGTGGACGGATGCGTAAACTGGTCAGCAGTTGAGATAAGCAAGAGACATTTCGAGTATTGGTGGAAAAAAAGCAGGGAAGAGGTTGATACTATCGGCTCTCATGCAGTCATAGCTAGCAGTGCAAGGTTGATTGTGAAGAGGGGGGGGGGAATAAAGATGTACACAAAAATGCTAGATAAAAAACGTGTGTAGCATACCTGATTAAATAAAGCAGGCTAGGTGTCTATTTTTCACCGCCCTGTTTCAAAGAGGATGCCATTAAATAATCATCACCCTGAAAAAAAAAAGAGGAGGAAGAAATCTGCTCTTTGCCATCACAGCATGCTCTGATCTGTCCCTGTTGGGATGCTGGGACAGGTGATCTGGTGTAGTTGAGGACAATTCCCCCTCACCTAGTCTTGTCAGGACGAGTTGTGCCTGCCACCATTGTTGTTTTGCTGCTGCGTGTGGTGGTCCTCTCTACACTGATACTTTCAACAATTGCTTGGTCGAACCTTTCTCTATGTAAAACGCTCAGTGCTACCGATGGTGACTATAGACTGTTTTATCGGGCGAGGAAGATAGGGTGTGCGGAGAGCCTTTCCTCCTCTCTGGCTTGGGCGATCCGGCGCGGCGCTGCTTGAAAGTATTGCTGTCGCGTGCTACGGAACGATTTCTTGATGTTTTAGATCGTACTCTGTGAAATTTACGCCGTGTCCGTTCATATAAGGTCGTCAGGGAAGCCTTTCGGTGCATCGGTAACTACAATAGGCGGAAATATCTTTTGGGGGCGCGAAAATGTGACGCGTTTTATCAGCCGCGGTGTACGCACATTATTAGTCGCGGTGTGTGTATGTGTTGTGAACTATTTTGCTTATATCGGTTTTAATTCAGCAAAGAAAACCGGTGTCTCTGTATTAGCAGCACGAAATGGTAAATCTGCTCAATATCTGATCGCTTGGTGTAGGGAGTAAAACATAAAGCATAAGAGCGAATGCTCGTGCACGGCCAACCTAAGGCAACCACGAAACATCTAAGCGGCAGGCGCTATCAAATATTTGTGATGCACGGGCATCGTCCTCACGCATTTCAAGTCTAGTACGCTTCAAATTACCATATGTCTACGCTAGCCTTCCTGCATGAGGCCGCTGGCGCTGCTCAACACAGCGATAACTGCGGTTGGTGAACCAGCACGGTACATATGTAACCTGTGCGCTTCGGCATTGCCTTTTTGGCCTGCATACAGCCACACTATATGAGACATCGCATAAAAAGAATGCGATGCCCATTTTTGAGGACAAAATTTCCGTAATACGTGCGAGTGCGTCGCAGAGAATGGAACGAACACAACCAAAAAAAAAAATTCGGTTATCATCTTCTTTCTCGAAATAGCAAGAGAAAACGGGCTAATGCCGCAATAGGGCCTCACATAGTCACGCCGCACAACGTTTATAGATACATAACCGCTGATGCCGTATGCTTGGACCATGCAGTATATAGAACAAAGATATATGTAATCCACCACCTACCACTGCCTAGGACGCTCACGCATTTCATAAACAGTCCCTTTGCTGGACAAGCGTAATTCAGACTGTAAGGTATGCTGCTATCACTTGCCAAAACTATTTTATTCAGGGGTGGAAACCTCATCCATCGAACGAAGTAGTCATGCAATGTAACCTGCAGCGAACAGTTCGAACGCTTGTCAAAGTATAACATCACAGCTCCTATCGTAGCAGAACGGTACCCACGCTCACGCTGTTACGATCGTCGCGTATGTTTCATGGCTCCTAAACCGCCGCTTAGAAATACAGGATAATACTGCAATAAGGTCACATTAGTGACTGGAACATTCAGAAATACACAATTCATCTTCGAGGGGGATTGTAGACTCGAATACGTGCGCACACATCGCGCTGCATGTTCCGTCCACCTCAACGCTCAGCAGAAATTCCGGCCATGACGCCTTAAACCACTTCGGCACGTCTCACAGAACCGTTTACCACGTAGAAGACGCACGTCATACTAAACAGGCCGCACCATGGCGAAAACAAACGCCAGAACCTGCCGCCGAGCGTATACCTGCCATGCAAAAGACAGCTTTCACCCAAGCCAGTATGGCGCTGCTCATACGCGGCGCCACTGCGCTCACAATATGGCGGCGCCTACAAAAAAACGGTCTATAAGCATGGTAGTGGTTCATCACTGTCTGTATTGACGTGGCTGTCATGTGAGTGCAGGCCTCTGCTTCGAAAACCGTCTTGGTAGATGGCCTGCTGACTGCAGTGCCACCTACCTCAGCAGAACACAACACTTGTAACAATAAAGACGGACCAAGACTGAAATGGACAGAACCTTGAGTGATGTTGATCGTCAACTAGTTTTGTTTATTTTCTTCCTAGCATCTACCTTTTATTTTTCTTCAAGCTTTTTGCAAAGTATGGGGCCGCTAAAAGAAGGTTGTAGGCTTGAAATGGTAACTGTAGCTTTATGCATATAAACACACAGATAGAAAGGGAAGGAAATTGCTATTGACCACAGTAGCTGTCTATCGCAGTCTGCTAACGCCTGAACAGCAGTCAGAAGTGGAAAAGGGGTGGCGATAAAAGAGAAGGCGTAAATTTAGTAGAGAGTGTAGGGTAAATAAGAAATACAGTCAAACCCACTTATAACAATACCGCTTTTAACAATATATCGGATATAGCAATGGACAGCCGCGGCACTGTCACCTTTGCAGTGTGTTCTATGATAAAATAAACCGCTTATAACAATGCTATCATGCTAGATTGTCGGTTATAACAACTAAATGTAGTCATTTGGAGCCAACCCTCACAGAAAAAAAAAATGCACAAACGCAGCGACCACGCCGGCCAAACTACTACTCCGCCAAAAGCGTGCGTGTGTATGTGGAGCCGCACGCACAGGGGCGGCGAAAAGCTCACGTGACGACGCGTGCGAGGAGAATGGGGTGACCAGGAGTAAAGACAGCTTTTCTCTGGGCAGAGTAGGAGAGGGAAGGAAGGCATTTCTTTTGTTGCTTTTGTATCGGCGCGCGGGGAGCAGTCCATTCTGAGGGTGTGCCGCTCGTTGAAAACGCGTCACGGCAGTTGAGTGTGGGCTGCCCCATCTTTCCCTTTCTCCTTGGTTCCTGCTTCCCCAGTTACAAGTGTTCCGAAGCTAGCGTACAGTGTCAAAGCACGTGCGTTGCCAGCGAGGTTTTCGTCATGTGCCATCACCAGCCGTTGTCCCGCTGGTTCTGCAAGCCCATCGGATCCCCCCCAGAGTTCAACGATGGAGGATTCTCCTTCAGGAAGCGCGGCCAGCGTGGCTCAACTGGACCAACTGCCGCAGAAGAGAAAGTGAGCGGCAATATCTCTGGAAACGAAGCGAAACATTTTGAGAGAGCACAGAGGTAGTGAAAAAGTGTGCAACTTAGTACGCAAGTACGGCCTGTCACAGCCGACAGTTTCAACCATTATCTGCACTGCGGTCAAGATAACTGAAAATGAATGCCATGCTAGTGCTGGCCATGCTATGGAGGACGGCCGGAAAAGGATTTGGCATGGTGCCTACAAAGACGTGGAGGAGGCACTGTATCAGTGGTTCCATAGCGCACGTGCTATGAACTTGCCAATTAGTGGCCCGATTTTGGCAGAAAAGGCGAAGCACTTTTCGTATCTCCTTCAAAATACCGATTTCCAGCTTGGTGGTGGCTGGATTCAGCGGTTCAAGGAGAGGCACGGAATAGTCTACAAGGCAGTCGTGGGCGAGGCAGGGTCGCTCGATGTCGACGTTAGACTGAAGTGGTTAGATGAAACACTGCCGTACATCCGCGAAGCATATGCGGACCGGGACTTGTACAATGGTGACGAGACCGGGCTATTCTTCCAAATGCTTCCATCGAAGACACATATGCACTCAAAGGCGATCCCTGCAAGGGCAGCAAGCAGAGCAAATTACAGGTGACCATTTTCCTTTGCGCGAATATGGACGGCAGCGACAAGTGTCCCGCCTTCGTAATTGGAAAATCTATGAATCCCCACTGTTTCCGTGGTGCTACGAGGATTCCAGTTCGTTACCGTCATAATAAGAAAGCGCAGATGACGCGTGAACTTTTCCGCGAGTGGCTGAGCGAGTTCGATCAGCGGATGCAGCATGAAGGCAGGAAGGTGGTGTTGGTCCTTGATAACTGTACTGCACACCAGACTGCCCAGAAGCTGTCGCATGTGAATTTTTTTCCTGCCGCCGAACACGGCTGCAGGCTTGCAGCCCATGGATGCAGGCGTGATTGCATGCTTCAAGGCATTATATCGCCGACGTGTGTTGAGCAGGCTTGCTCGTAACCTGGACATTGCTGTGCGTGAATGCTGACCCGCTCCAGACTAAGATTTCGCTTCTGATGGCTGTCCAATTCATTTTTGGGGCATGGGCAGAAGTCAGCTCCTCCACCGTCATGAATTGTTTCCGAAAAGTGGACTTTGCCGGGGATATCAGTGATGCGGAGTATCGCGTAGCTACTGCCGATGGAGCCATTACACAACTTTGGTCTACGGTGCGTGGTGATGACGGCGACGCGGAGGGGCTTAAAGAATTCTTGCACGCCGACGATGCAGTCGCGACAAACGAAGAATTGACTGACGAGGCGATCGTTGCAGCAGTCACCGGCATGGAAGACGATGACAGCAGCGACGACGAAGATGAACTGGAACCTGTACAAGTTGTGTCTCAACAGGAGGCCTCAAGAATGATCGATTCCCTGCGGGACTTCATTTTTGCAAAAAACCTTTCGCTTGGACATGTTCAACATCTGGATGCCCTCCAGAAAGACATCGGCAAGATTGCCGCGAAGCAGTCGGAACTCGCCGATTACGGGTTTTGTTTCTGCAAAGAAGTGAGAAGTGCAAGCTATTTTGCCCTCATTAAATGCTCTTAGGTATTCATGTTTTCTTTGTTTTTTTTGGGGGGGGGGGGCGCTAAGGGATTTTCAAGCTGAGAGGCAGCCGCGGCAACCTTCTTGTATTTTTTACAAGGCCCCTTTTGGGACCACCAAAACGATGCCTCGGCGGAGCTGGCATGTCACTTGCCGTCTGTGACCCCTCTTTGCAGTTATGCTTTTTTCGTGCAACCCGTTTATAACAATTATCAGTTATAACAATGAAATTTTCATGGCACTTGAACATTGTTATAAGTGGACTCAACTGTATTTACGACAGAGCGCCTAAATTAAAAGAAAAAAAGACAGTTCGTTTGTGGAGTGACTGCCTCGAGGAAGGTTGTCATTGGCATTCTTAGGTTGCGTGCAGCTGCGAGGTGGCTGCGAGGTGGCGAGGCCTGACTGCTCGAAGAAGTAGCAGTGCTTTTGCAAGGTGCCCCGAACTTGTATTTACAATTGCTAGTAGCTACAGCAGGGTGTAACGCTTGCGGAGACACTGGATGTGCGCGCAAATTCTCGAGTAACGGCGAGTGCAAGAGAGGAAATGTGGGGACTTTTGCTCCTTGAATATATGACACTGCCTAGGCACTACGGAGGAGTTTCTTAGTGCGTGTTCTATGCGTTTGTCCCTAGGCATGTGAGCATTAGCTTCGAGGCGCAGTAGTGCTGAACTTAGCATCACAAGTTGGCAGCTGGACGTACTTATATTTATTCATTCGGGTTTTTTACTAATGAAACAGCGTGTCATTATTTTGTATTATTGGTGGCGCCTCCAGAACACCAAAGCGGCAACAGGGACATCAAAGCTAGAACCCAGACTGGTGCGCGAGTTGGTGCTCGCAGAGGCCTGCGCGTGCCAGGGGTGTATAATATTGGTTGTCCGCTATGACAGACAGCCAATTTTTTATGCCAATACCCCCTGGCATGCTTCTACCTCCGCGGCCCCAACTTACAGGCCGCCCGTCTTCCAGCTTTGATTCCCCCGTGGCCCCTTGCGTGCCCTGGAGATTCTGTGCCACCTGCTTTATTATAACCTCAGGTGCTCTCCTGAAGCCTCGGTTTGCCGGTTACGTGTGCCTTCCTGGAGCAGTGCTTGTAAAAAATGCAATCTATTGTCGCAACGAAAAAAGCGACCCATGACTTATACAACACCAGTCAGAACCTTGCCTCATCAGACATAGCAATCACCAAATGGGACGTCCATGCCCACTGCCTCACCATGCAGGCAGCCAGTGGCGGAGCGTAAGCAAACTCGACTGCACTCGGCAATGCCGGCATGTCTAGGGGACAAACGCATACAATACACGCTAAGAAACCTCCTCCATAGTGCCTAGGCAGAGTCACGTATTCAAGGAGCAAAGGCCTCCAAATTTTCTCTCGCGCCCACTCTAACTCGCACCTACGCAAAAACATTGAGCACCGCAAGAAATGCCACTGCCCGCTGTACCTAGTAGCAATTGTAAAATGCACTCGGACCACATGCACGTATAATAAGAGTTAGAATAAGTTACACTACGCACGTCTCGTAGTGTAAATTGTGCACGTGTTGTCGGCCTTTTTTGCGCCATCCTTGCTTTTTCTTTCTCTTGAATTCAGAGCCTTTCGAGCACACGTGCACTGCTGCGCGTGCAATGGCGGAAGGACTTTGCAGAAAGAAATGGCTGAAAACTCTGTTCGATCGGCTGCCATGCACTGCAACAAGCAGATTGCAATCACTGCAGTAATTTTTAGGGGTACGATGATTACTCGAAAAAGAAAGTTGCCAATGTGGGGGTGCGAGCATTATGTAAGAGCGATGATTACACAGTTAAATACGATATATCTTTGTAACAGAAGGCCACCTACTGGAAACTTCACTGAGCATTGGGATATGTGAAATTTGGTTTGTTGCATGCGGCTTAGAATGCTATAGGTCACGCAGCCATCCGCACTTTTTGCTGCAGTTGGGGAAGTAAAGGCTCGCTCATTGTTTGCTCTTAATCCTGTCGTACAACTGAAATCGCATAGAATAGGGCAAACACAGTACTCTGCTGAACACATCACCGTGTGGGGAAAGCAAATTTCCACATATTGTCGTATGAGTCTAGCAATTAGGAGGAGGCGAGGGCAAGTCCTCTGTGCACTTAAAGAACGCTTCCACAGTCACCTGTGAACTAAAGTGAGCACCCAGGTAATTTCTGGAGTCTTGCTATAGACCGTTTCATCGGGCGAGGAGGATAGGGTGCGCGGAGAGTCTTTCCTCCTCTCTGGCTTGGGCGATCTGGCGCAGCGCTGCTTGAAAGTATTGCTGTCGCCTGCTGCGGAACGTTTTCCAGATGTTTTAGATCTTACTTTGTGAAGTTTACGCAGTGTTCCTTCATATAAAGTCGTCAGGGAAGCCTTTCGGTGCATCGGTAACTACTGTAGACAGAAATGTCTTGGGGGCGTAAAAATGTGACGCGCATAATCAGCCGCGGTATACGTGCATTATGAGTCGCGGTGCGTGTATGTGTTGTTTATTATTTTGCTTATATCGATTTGAATTCAACGAAGAAAACTGGCGTCTCTATTACGAGCATTAAATGGTAAATCAGCTTCCTGTTTGATCGATTGGCGTAGGGAGTAAAACATAAAACATAAGAGCGCATGCTCGTGTACGGCCAACATAAGACAACCACGAAACATCTGAGTGGCAGGCACTATCAAATATTTGTGATATACTGACATCGTTCTCACGCATTTCAAGTCTAGTATGCTTGAAATTACCATATGTCTAAGCTAGCCTTGCTGCATAAGGCCCATGGCGCTGCTCATCACAGCGATCACTGCGGTTAGTGAGCCAGCACGATACATATATAAGCTGTGTGCTTCGGCATTGCCTTTTTGGCATGTATACAGCCATAATATGAGAGCTCTGGGTTCGCATAAAAAAAAGGCGATGGCAATTTTTGAGCACAAAATTTCTGTAATACGTGTGAGTGCGTCGTAGAGAACTGAACGAACACAATGGAAAAAAAAAATTCGGTTATCATCCTCTTTCTCTAAAAAGCAAGAGAAAACGGGTAACGCCGCACAACGTCTATAAATATGTAACCGCTGATGCCGTATGCTTGGACCATGCGCTATACAGAACAAAGATATCTGTAATCCAGCACCTACTACTGCTCAGGACGCTCGCGCAGTTTGTAAATGGTCGCTTTGCTGGACAAGCTTAATTCAGACTGTAAGGTATGCTGCTATTACTAGCCAAAGCTATTTTATTCATTGGTGGAAACCTCATCAATCCAACGAAGTAGTCATGCAATATAATCTGCAGCGCACAGTTTGAACGCTTGTCAGAGTATAATAGCACAGCTCGATCCTATCGTAGCAGAACGGTACCCATGCTGTTACGATCGTCGCGTATGTTTCATGGCTCCTAAACCGCAGCTTAGAAATAGAGGATAATACTGCAATAAGGTCACATTAGTGATTGGAACATTCGGAAATACACAACTGATCTCCGATTGTAGGCTCAAATATGCGCGCACACATCGCGCTGCGTGTTCCGTCCACCTCAACGCTCAGCAGAAATTCCGGCCATGACGCCTTAAACCACTTCAGCACGTCTCACAGAACCGTTTACCACGTAGGAGAGGGACGTCATACTAAACAGACCGCACGACTGCGAAAACAAATGCCAGAACCTACCGCCGAGCGTATACCTGCCATGCAAAAGACCGCTTTCACCCAAGCCAGTATTTCGCTGCTCATAGACGGCGCCACTGCGTTCACATTATGGCGGCGCCTACGAAAAAACGGTCTATAGAGGCTACAAAGGTTCTCCTAGGGTTGGGAGCGGGTGCACTTTCCCGAAGCGCCGGAGAAACCAGTTTGGATGTTTAGCGGGGTAGTTTGAAGAGGGCGCTGCGCTCCTCTGGCGGGTCACTGATGGCAGCCGAAGGAATGCAGACACAAGTCGCCACTTTTGCGTAACACGTGCACCGACGGAGTTCACCTTGTTCCCACCTTTCTTTCTTTCTTCCTTTCTTTTTTTTTTACGTTGACACCATAGTACCACGACCTGGTGTGATGCAACGTGCGGAACTTTTGTGACAATGCCTTCAGAAAAAAGGATAGGTTTTGTTCTCCTTGCGCATGAAAAATGCACGTAAACTTAGCCTTGCAACTGTTTAGCGAGAAGGTACTAGAAGTTTTTTTTTTTATAAAGTTCATCTGGACAGGCACTTTAGGAGAACTGAGCCGACAAAGAGCTTGTGAAGCTCATGGAAAGGTTATTATTTGTAATAACTACAAGAATACTATCAAAAGGCTTCTGACCCAACTCGCCAAATGCAAAGTTTCTTGAAGAATTCATTGCATTCATTGAAGAACGGGAAGATTATGTTGCCATCCATGGTGGCAGATTTCCTAGCCCAGGAACTGCCCTTGGACTGCGTGTGACCATAAAAAGCCCTGTCCCTTTTAATTAGCTCACTAGGCTACAAGTACTTGTTAACGGCTAATCTTAGACAGGACAAGATGGAAAATATGTTCGGTGTCATAAGGTAATCATTTAGTAGTAACGACCATCGTAAACAGTTTTTAATCGTAATAAACAGCCTAATGTTCAACAGTCTGGCAAGGCCTCCTCAAAATGGGAACTCACTAGGAGACTTTGTAACCGCACTCATAAAGCCATCGGTGTTGGAAACCGAAAGGCTGACCGCCTAACAAAAATTATTGGCGAGGTCTTGAATGATGGCGATTTGTTGTGTGCAAAATCTGTGTTAGGAACACAAGGCAAGAAGTTCGATCATGACAACTGTGTCGAAAAGCACAGCGACAGTAGGTTAGTATATTACATGGCTGGCTGTGTTGTATGAGAGCCTTTAAAAAAATTTCCATGCCCAGGGTATGCCTCTTGCCTTTGTATTTTGCCCCTACAAGCAGAACATGATGGAAATTCCATATTAACAGGACAGTTTCATCATTGGGGCTTGATCTACCCTTCAAAAGGTTTTGAGGATCTTGTTTCTAAAGTTGAGGACACATTTACTGTGTATTTCAGCAGGAATCAGCTTCATACTGAAAGCGCGGTCTGCTTTTCGCATTTTGTTCAGGGAGCGAAGCTTAAAGGGACACTAAAGGTTACCATGAAGTCAAGTTAAAGTGATAAAGAAATGCTCTAGAACGTCTAAGGCGTCAGTGTAATCGCGAACAGAGCTTTAGTAACCGAGCAATTGAGGTAAATGCATGATACGATTTTTGACCCCCCAGTGACATTCCGGTACTAGCCCGATCACCTCATCATAATTTGTCTCTAATACTCAACTACTCGTATTAAAAAGATAATTTCATTAGGTTATAAGACGGAAGAAAATGCTACTTGTCTACTTCTGTTCGATTCTAAGAAAAAATAACATTTTGACGTTACCCTTCAGTAGTATGGGTGGTCGAAAGGTTTCGATTTCGCTCGACTCGACGCTGCGCGCGCTTTGGAGTTTCAGTTGTTTTGTTATCCCATCGTGCTGCACTGGTTCTGCTGGCTCGTGAAACTTGCATTTGGAACAAGCAGCGAGAATGCCACGTCCATGTGATGTCGTGGGATGCGCAGACGGTCCGTGGAACTTGGCTAAGGGCAGTTGCAGAGGCGAATCCAGCGTTACTTATCACTGTGTGCCAACGAGTGAACCTCTCCGTTCGAAGTGGTTAAGTGCCGTACCTCTGCCACAGCGCGTTGGCAAAGAGCCGAAAAATCGCACAGTGCGCTCGCTGCGCTTTCGTCCAGAGGATTACGAGTTCAACCCCCACTTACTGAAGTTGTGTGGAGTGCCTTTCAAAGCAATGCTTTCCCATAGCGCTGTTCCATCGGTCTTGCCTGCATTCTCCGAAGCGCAAGAACAACTGCAGGTCGAAGAGGGGGCGGTGAGTGCGGGATTAGGTTTTCACAAAGGAAAAGCTACAAATATGCGAATATGTACAGCCATGACATACAGTTTCCGTCGTAGTAGTACGCAACAACACCGGCAGCGCGAGCACTCAGCAGCAGGTCACGTTCATCAGTGCTTGAATCGCTTGAATCGCTGAAGTCGAGCCCAGCATCGCAAGTCAACGTGTGATTGTCAGGGTCGTCCATTGCAACAAGCGTCAAAGTTGGCATCATAAAATAAAGAACCAGCTCATCGTCACGCGCTTTCCCTTCCACTAGCCACCATAGTTCCGCTTTCGCACTGCTGTCGGCTCTGTCTTGGCTCTGTTTCTGGCCGCGCGTTTGCTTTTGCGCAGAAAAGCCATAGCGCCGTCTGCGGGCACTGTTTTACTCACCGACGGCGCAACGTCACTATGACACCATGATGTCGCCACTCCTCGATCGGAGGTCGGGCGATTTGAACTGCGCTAGAGGCACGCGGATGCTTCAAAACGCATTTTTAAAAAAATTAAGTCTCTTCTTCGCAGGAAACAAGCGTTTCGAGGTTTCTGCGATGGTATTTCAACAGTCCACGTTGACTTAATATTCACCCTTTAAAGAAGTGGGGTGCAGTCAGCATGGGCAGAGTTTGACAATAAACATAATTAAGTTCTATGCATTGACGAGGCTGCACGTCTTTGTAAATGAAAAGAACATGGAACGGAACACACAAAGAGAAAAGCAGAAGCTCCCGAAAATGAGGCAATGCCAGTAGAACGACAGTCGCGAAAAAGCTCCCTGCTTTAGCACATACCTTCCTTGGTTGTGCAATAAAAAGAAAGAACTTGTAACATAGGCTTTGAAAGTGCTCATCATACAGTGTTTTTGTAGATCATAGTGTGCAAGACCAAAGCTGCAATAAACAGATTGCATTCAATTTTCTCTCTTCATATTTGTGGGCTGGTTGGTGTCGCTTCTCCTGTATGAAAAAAAAAAGACCACTGTATTGCAGCTTCTTCGCAGCTTTCATCACTGGTTAAAATGGCAGCGGTACAGAGACGAAGACGAGATACATAGAAATGCATAACAAGCGCACTTGTTTCTGTTCATATCTCAGTTGCGCTGCCGTTTGAACCAGCTATGGACCAACTCGCCCAAAACAGTTTTATTTCATCGGTCGTCGCCATAAGCGCGCTCACTAATATTGTAAGGTTGACGGGACCTCATAGATAATTGCGTGCCTGTTTTCTGAACTTGCAAACAGTAGTGACTGGCGGAAAGCGCCAGTCACTTGCGAGCGCTCGCTGAATAGCGCGCCTGAGCTCGCAGGGGCACCCGCCCGCGAGCGCCGGCGCCATCTGCCGGAGCATAGCAAAGTATTTCACGTTGGCTCGCGCCTTCACAACCAAGAACCTTCTAGCCTCTATAGTCTTACTTTATCTGCAATTGTCTTGGGCACAATGGCACAATAGCCGAGCCTGCTGGCTAGCTGGCATGCAGTCATAGTCTACCGTGCACAGCGCTTTCTTTATTTTTCTCCCAGCAGCCACAACTGAGTGAGCTGCCTTAGGACCACATTGAAGGCCTGTTTGCAGGCATGTGTGCTTGAAGGAATGTGGAGTAGGCGTGGCGACTAGAGTGAGCCAAACACTCAAATCTGGAGAAAGAATTCATCCTTGTTTTGCCCGCTTTGTAATGTCTAGTGGCGCCACATTTTACAAATGTTAGAACTGACATGAAACAGCTTGATATTTTTTGCACAAATGGCACCACCAGCAAGAAAACTGCTGTGAGATTTGTTATTCATTGGAAATCTTTTGTTTCAAGCACTGCTTAGTAGAACTAGTGAGTGCTAGTAATTACAAGACATTGTATGACTCTACTAATGTGCAGCACTCGTTGTAAGTTAGCGTGTACATGAAAAGGAATGTCAATTTGCATGGACCTGGCCAGCAGAAAAATTAACTTCACTGCTCCCTTGTGGATCTCTTAATCAACATAAGATAATTTTGTACATAGAATTGCAGAGAAGGGCTTGCTGCTTGATTATTGAAAATTTCAGTTTCGGCTTAATAGTCTTGCCTCTTCTACAGTAATGCGCAACCAAGTATAGCCATAAATTGCCAATTTGAACTAAGAATAACTTGTGGACTGTTCATCAGAACACAAAACAACGTTGCATAGATAAGTGTACTGTAGCCCAGAAAACCAATAAATATTGTTGTTGCATTGAAGAGGAAAAAAAAGATATTTATTCATAAAGTTTTATCATTTTGCCCAGTTTTATTGGAGGCTATATAAATTTCTAATTGCTTTACACGCAATATCTCTTCATAGAAACATATAAAATTTCATTTAATGGAACAGCAACATTCGTTTCGTTATGTTTAACAGTTTTAACGGTAACGCAGTTAAGTGGAGGCTAGTACAGCGAAAACAGCGTTCTTTGCTCGCACTGTTTTAATTGCTGTCAGGCAATGCTTCAGGCTCGGCGATAATACTAGGTCTCATTGTAAAATGCAAAAAGTAGGCTTTCTAATGCAATATAATTAATATCCATCCAATGAGCCCAGAAAGCACAGTGCGGCCACAAACGGTGACTAAAATGCGGAGCACATTCCACCAGAGTGGGACCAACACCTTAAAAGCCAACTGCAATGAAATTTCGGACTGTGTTAAAAGCCCTGTTTCAGATAATTTAGACAGACAGTTGCCTCGGGAAGATTTTACGCTTAAGATGTGAGTGGGCCCTTTACAAAATGCTCACAAAAGTCAATGTTTTCCATACCGAAACTGAAAATAACACCGCCATTACCAGTTGCCGGAAGTGACATACTTTGGAGGCTGTAGAGAACCAGTGCCTGGCAGGCCCGAGTCATCTGCTTCCCTTGCTTGTATATAGTTTCCATGTGTCAGCAAAGAGGTTCCGCATGTCTGCTAGCCACGAAGTTAGTGTATTTAGTGTACTTTGCGAGCTGCATTGTGTTCTGTGCCAATGCCGTTGCACACCCGCCATGTTCTTTTGATGCGAAGTATTTTCGGAGCCCAGCTGGTTTTCTCTCGCTGGTTGTCTATGTTCAACAGCACGGCCTCGATGCGTTCTGCCTCCACTTGAAGAAGAGCGCATTGGGGTGGAAAGGCATGGGGATAGTCTGGCTTAATGTGGACGCAATCCACGTGTGGCGCAGTTACGCTACATCGGTGAAAATTGGATGAGCTACAGTTTAGTGTGGCTGACACAGGAATAGAACATGTCCTATTGCACGCTGGAGCCACTGGAACAGGGTGCATCGTGCGCTAGCGTGCCTGAGCAGCAGCATTTGCTGAAGCGAGAGTGTTGCATCTGTGCCTTCGATAAACGAAAAAAGCTCTCACTTGCCGCACACTTGTGCGCTTGCACTGCAGCGACAACTGATCACTGCGCTGCTGCGGGTCACGTTTCAAGTGCAAGGTAAAATTTTAGCGATCTTAGTGTTTCTGGCATGACTTATCAGATTTCGCCGGTCACTGCCTAGCACACTGGACATGCTGGACTCATCAAACGGTCAGAAAACTAATGCCATCTGTAGTAAAGGATGATGACTAGCCGAGGCTCGGCACGGCACGGCATGGCTAGAGGGGTTCGGTGCTATGTTTGCGTAAACTCGCGGTCTAACAGGCCAGACTTAAGCCATGATAAAGCTTCGCCCATTTTGTTGGCATTTAATTCCTGCATGGCTTGCAGCTGCATCTATACCATGGTCACCACGTCACGTTCACATTCGTGACAAATGCAGCATGCAGTTCCTGCTAATTTCTGGCACTGTGTCAGAAAGGCTTTCGTTCATGTACTCTGACGCGTCAGATCTAGAGGCGCAATATGTCTTGAAGATGATGCACTGCCGGAAATGATCGCTCGAGAATATCAACCCTGAATACAGCTTACCTTTGGTTTTAGAGTGCTATTGTGGCTCATAGTACTTGCAGTCATCTCGAGAAAGCGTTTTCCAAGCAGATTTTGATGGTTAAGTGACCGTGCTGTTGAAATGTTGCTTGTGCAGCTTTGTCAACTGCCGTTTACATGCTTTGTGTGCATTGACTGGTCCGCGTAGCAGTTGCCTGCTGCGCTGTGGAGGGCGCTAGGACAGGAACGATGTGTTGGCCTTCCTCTGCTCAGCGTTGTGCCCTGCACAGCCATCGCTCGTCTTAGTATTCGAGCATCCGAAGGCCATGCAACGCATTGGTATTCTTGCAACTGCTGAAATCACGAATGCAAGAGGGAGGAGGCTTGCTGAAACAGACGCCCATCAACTCGCAAATGGTGCATTGCTATGAACTAGCAATGCGCCTGGCTGCCTAGGCGTAACTGAGAGATCAACAGTTGCATACGGTTCTTCAATATTTGCATTTTTGGCATAGCTACCGCTTTGCTGCCAGGTGTACGCGCTATTTAATAGCTGCTAATAGCAAAATTAGGTAACTTCCAGCCCTGTGGCTTTGCCACAATTACTTTTAGAGTATACGCTAGGCATTTATAGTCGATTTAGCCCAAGTGAAACTTGGGGACAGTTTGCCTTTAAGCTTCAGTCTTGCAGTAATGGTTGAGATTTTGAATAAACATTCAACCATTGTGTGCAGTGTTTGTCATAAAAAAATTTTTAAATAATATATTGGGCCATTTTTGGTTAGAATTCAGGTAAATAGCAGGGCATGGAAGGGGTTAATGTGTTGCCACTCATTGTAAGTGTCAGTAAAATGTCAAGAATGCCAGATAGACTTTTCTTGTGCTACAATTTCTGTACTCCTCGGAAATGTTATTGCACATAACGCAAGCATGAAAAGAAAAGAAGCAATGCCATGACCATATTGCAATAGAAAATTTTCACTACCAACCTACTATTGTATGTTTAATATTGGTATTTGATTAGGAGACTAAGTAATCTAAGTTTCTTGGATATTTCATATGATATGAATATTTGTAGCAAGTTGAACGTATTGCTGGCTGTGCTGGAGCAGACACGATTTTGAGCATTTGCTTCTATTCTGCACATGTGTGCCCAATTTTGTGTTATTCAGCATGCACTTGTCATGGCGAAATTTAGCACTAAAGGTAAGCTCAGTTTCTGGACTAAGCTGTGTGGGAAAGCCAACGTCTGGTGGCAAGCCTCATGAGTATAGAGGCTTTTATTTCTGGCCCAGCTCAAGCCCAAAAGGGCCATGCACTGCTTGCCCAAGCCAGGCCCCATGCTTTCAAACCTGCTTGTACCCAGCCTTTGAGTCTATACAAAGCATGATCCAGTTCTGGGTTGGTGTTAATGCATCATCCAGAGAGAGACTTTGTAATAGACAGATTTAACTTTGTGAACTGCAGTTGTTGCTGACAAACAGGCAAAAAATATTACATCCTCTCTTCAGTATGCTCATGTGTGATATTAACAGCCATACTACATTTGTGAAATAGTTGTACGGCAATATATAGCTAATGTGTAGTTGTCTTCTCATGTGCACACCGCTAGCCATTTCATCGCATTTCTGAATTTCAATGAGCCATTGCAACATACAATGTGAGAACTCGACCCAACAAACATGGCAGGAATGCAACTTTAAATAAGCTGGTCTGTTCGCTTTCAAAACTTCATAATACACTGACGCTAGAAGCTATCTTTATTAATTATAACGTTGTGGCATGAAAGAGTAATGCTCACGTGCAGCCATGTTCTCACATCATAAAGCCATTTTTATAGCTTTATTCAGTTTCATTTCATGGCTTTCTTTCTCCATAGTGTTTAGATGCGATTGTTCAATTCCCACTGAGCGGCATAGTGCCAGAAAGTAATGAACACAAGGGCCAGGTCAGTTCTGTGGAAGCCCTCAAGGTGAAGGAAGTGTTATGAAAGGGAAAAAATTGTAGTCCACCTGACTTTAGCCATGAAGCAACAAAGAAAATTCATATGCGTTTCTCGGAAAGCAGCGTTCAGTTAAGTAAAAATTATTTTTGTTCTAGGGTTTGAACTTGAGTTTCTTTGTAGCTTCATGCCATAGT
Organism: Dermacentor albipictus; assembly: GCF_038994185.2. Classification (NCBI taxonomy): domain Eukaryota; kingdom Metazoa; phylum Arthropoda; class Arachnida; order Ixodida; family Ixodidae; genus Dermacentor; species Dermacentor albipictus. The sequence continues at coordinate 287,981,929 of NC_091821.1, read as the reverse complement.
CAGGTAGTCAACAATTTTTTTTCTTTCAACTTAAGGGCCACTCAATTTAACATGCCAGACCTTCATCCAAAATATTTAACAGGGATAAGCGGGCTAGTTGGTGGTCGTTATTGGAATGCATCATGAATGAATCATCACGTTATTGAATGCACCTTCTTTGTCCCTTGTTTTTGTGCAGTTACATGATGCATTCCAATAACTTCATCCAAAAGAAAAATGCATTTAAAATAAATTTAATGTGATTGGCTTTCTTAACCCACTTCAAGCACTTTTGAGTGTATCTATCCATCTAGCGTTTCATGTCAACCCAATGGCCCATGTTTCCTACTAGCTTGGGCCACTAGGTATGTGCTCAGGGTTTTGATGTCGTGGTTGTTGCATCTTCGGGATTCCAGCTTCGTCATCAGACACTCGTCGGGTTGTTGTCGTCATGGGATTGCCGTTGTGCATTAGTTGTGATACCATCTTTGTGATGCTGTCGTATCCATTCTGTCACCATTGCTCCAGCTTCGCGATTCAATTCCCATTGTTCTGGCACCCAAGGGGCATCTAAGTTCAAGGAAGTAAGTGCAGCACACTTGACCTGACTTGGTCAGTGCGAAACCTGCCGAACTGCTTGCGATTTTTTCAGTTCAATGGCCAGCATGACCGGGGACTGTGAAGTTATCACAAGTGGGGACAAGGAGGACTAACGAACCCAACTGGCAGAGCACATCAAATGCCAGCATGCCTGTCATCGGGAAGCTGGACACCTTCAACCCAAGTACATCGAATTAGGCGGAATATTGTGAGCGATTCGAACTGTACTTCACCGCAAACAACATTCCAAGTGACAAGCAGACAGCTGTGTTTTTGACATGCTGCGGTCTACTGTCATATTTCCTGGTGTGGTACCTCCGAACACCAGCCAAGCAAAACTGACCAAGATCTTCATTGTACTAGGCAAGCACTACACCCCTTGTGTGTCAGAAGTGGTTGTGAATTTCCCATTTTTCTCAATGCATCAGAAAGAGGGGGAGACCGTAAGTTACTACATTGTGTTGCCGAGGTAATTGGCCAAAGACTGCAATTTTGCAACATTTCGAGAGTGCATGTTGCATGACCAGATTGCGAGTGGCATCAATCATGTGCCCATGTAAACTAGGCTGTTGGAGGTGATGGGCCTGTACTTCAATTCATCTAAAGACGGCGTTTTAGCCATTGAGCAGTCGGCAAGCTTAGGTGCTACCTGATGAAGCTCTAAAGCAAGTGATAGTCAAAATGACAACTGCTGCTGTTTTCATTTCGGGAGAGGCCATCTGACGTGTCAGTGCAGGTATGGGAGTACCATTTGTCACAGCTGCGGCCAGAAAGGCCACCTGGCAAGAGTTTTGAAAGTTCATTCGGGAAGAAACACTCTTAGTGGATCAAGTCATGTATACAGCATGGACAATCTGCTTGTGCTGCTTGAGGGGCACGAAGTTTTTTACCTATGGATGGTTCAAAGGACAAGTTCAGACCCAATGTGCATGGAAGGAGTAGTGAATGGCATGTTGCTTGATATGGACTTGGATACGGGCGGCATTGTATCAGCTGTTAATGAGTGGAAGTTCACTAAGTTTATTCCATGAACATTTTTGGAATGATCGAGTATGTCGCTGAGGAGTTTCTTCGGCAACATGAAATCTACACTATAAAAGCTGCATGCAGTTGTCAAACTTGGCAACGGTGAGTGTCAGCTGCTGCTGTTTGTAAGGGGCCATGTCCTATGCCGTTTAGAAGAAGCTGGATGAAGGGTTTTGAGCAAGGTATTGTCCAGCCAGAGGCAATCAACATAGTGAAGTCTGCAGAAGATGTGTTGAGTCAATATTGCGAAATTTTCTCTGAGCATTTGGGTTCATTTCATGGCGTTTCTGCTTCACTTCACCTAGGAGGTGAAGCTGTTTTTTGAAGGCACAGTTTGCTTTGCACGATCAGTTCATAGAAGAACTGCATAGGATGAACTGGAAAGGAGCTATTGAACCCATGAAGATGTCCCAGTAGGCTGCGCCCATTGTACTGTATTGAAGCATGATGGTCGAGTTAGGGTGTGCAGCAATTTCAGGACTACCATAAACCCAGATCGATTTGTATCCCATTCCCAGGATTGAGAAACTTCTTGCAAGGCTGACTGGATGCGAGAAGTTTGCAAAGCTCGATTTGCAAAACCGTTTTACTACGTGAAGAATGTCAAAAGCTAGTCGCCATCAACAATCTGAGAGGCTTGTACCAATACACAAGGCTGCCGTTCAGTGCTTCACCAGCTATAGTTCAGTGAGAGATAGAAAATCTTCTGCATGGCCTTGACCACATCAGTGTAATTTGGTGATGTTCAGACCGAATGAGCCAATGAAAGAGCATTGGGCAAATGTGTGCCAAATAGGTATTGTACTGCCTGAAAATCGTGGGACTGCGGCTCAAGTTATTCATGTGCGAATTCTCGAAACCATAACTTGGGCCATATCATTAGTGCGGCTGGTCCGTGTGCAAGCCGTGTTAGATATGGGGCTGTTTCCTCCGCCTACTTCGAGTTCCCCAGACCACATCGAATCGCAGCACAACTAATTGAGAAGCGCAGAAACGCGGAAGGCACATTCCAGAGGAGCGCTCGAGCAAACAAGTTGAAGGCCACAAGTTCACGTGCAAACAAGTTCGTACGCCGCCGAGAGCTATTCAATGCTTGACTTTTCCAGAAAGCGAAGGGATAGCCCGGCACTGTTGCAAGGAAAGTGAGTCCCGAAGCAAGACGGCTGTGATGTACCGGGAAGGCCCAAGCGTCCCCCTTCTTCACCTTTGAAGGAGGCATTTGCTACCACAGCGGGGCCGTACCACCGGGAGCAGGTGGGCCCTTGGACAATGGAGCCCAATCGTCCCCCTTCTCCGCCTTTGAAGAAGCGCATTGCAAGTCAGCAAGGCAAGACCGCAGAGAGCCGCTGGGTGTGACACCGCGACACGGGCGCCAACCATTGGCCGAAAATGGCGTCATCTGAGCGGACTCTCCCATTGGCCGAACATGACGCGACTTCCAGTCCTCGAAGGGTTTAAAAGAAGCATTCCAGAGAGACCAGAGATTCCCTGATTCACCTCTCTCGAACTTCTTGCCGCGGGCCGCAGCGTCCGAGTTGCTGCCGGCCCGTAATGACTGTACGACTGTTACTTGAGTCTCACCTCTCTGTATATAATGTAAAATAAACCCTCCCAAGTTTTGTTTCATCCCGAAGTCTGTCCTTCAACCCCTACATCTGGTTGGCAGCGGCGAGATCGCCTCCGAATGCAACAGCTGGTGGCAGCGCTACGGATCAACCTTCGTCGAGAGAGATCCTAAGGAACCGGGAAGAGTGAAGAAGAGAGAGCCTTCGTCGAAAGAGGTCCGAAGAAACTGGGAGTAGCGAAGAAGAGCGAGCCTTCGACCAAGGGAGTCCGGAGGAACCGGGAACAGCGGACAAATGAACCGGATGGCAGGGTGCTGCAACCGTAAGTGAGCGCGTGGTTTTTTTCCTTTTGATTTGCCAGACTCAAATGTTGTGTGTTCATATTGATAGTTCTGGGAATCGGGAGTTTGTTGCATTGTGTGTTTGCACAAATTAAGGAAAACAGTTCTAACCACCTGTCGGGGCAGCTGCCATGGATCTTAGAAGGTTGACGAGGTTAGACTTGTTGTTGGTGTGCGACGATTTGGGAGTTGAGGCGGACGAACGGATGAAAACGCCAGCTATCATAAAGGCGATTAACGATAGTGGCAATGATGACAAAAGCATTGAGCTTGCTTGGGAGGGTGATACAGGAGCCACGGGAGCGTGAGCGTCGTGAACATGTGTGGGAGCGTCGTGAACGTGAGAGTGAGCGTAAGCGTCAAGAACGCGAGAATGAACGGAAGCATGAGCTTCAAGACCTTACTCTTAGGTGTGAGCGTCACGAACGTGAGAATGAACGCGAACGTAAACGTGAGCGTGAGCAAAAGTATGAGAGAGAGAAGGCAGCACTGATCAAAGAGATACAGTATTGTGATCAGTTAATGGACAGAGAAAACGGCTGTCTGAGAATTCTGCAGGTAGTACAGAGCGAACGAATGAGGAAGCATCTAGCAGATTTTCGCCAAAAGCCGACGAGAAGAGTAGTGCCTGTGAGATTGGCTGCGCATTCATAGGAAAAGGGAAAAGGCTAGCTGCTAACGATGCCTTACTGGCAACAGAGGCCGTTAAAGGCCGTTAAAGGCCGCAAGGAGAGCAACGAGGTGCTGTGCCAACAGATGACTGTAGAGAAAGCTAGGCCAGCTGCGAACAAATTGGCACAGTTACCGCATGTGTGCGTCGCTGGTAATGTTAGTGAGGTTGCTAGCGAAGAAAAGGGTACTGCTGACCCGACAGACGCGAGCACCCATGTAGAGCCAGATCTGCGTGCAGAAGTGAAGTGCGAACTGGACGATGCAGTTGAGAGTAGTTCTCGGGATGGCGAGCTCCGTAGTTCACGAGAGAACAACTGCATTGTTCAGGGATCGGTGCGGCTCTCCGCCAGTCTAGATAGCCTAGATAGGGATGATTCAGTTGTTATTCATTCGGACTGTGCGCGTGAGACAGCGATCGATACCGACGGGCTGTGTGCCGATGCACAGCGTGAGCTGGGCAATGCAGTAGAGGGCAGTTCGCAAGAGTGCGAGTTGTCTAACTCGAGTAAAGCCTGCTGCATTGTTCAAGAGTCGGTTGGGCTGTCCGCCAGTCGAGGCAGAGAGAATGTTGATTTAAAGGAAAATCGATCAGACTGTGCGGGTAAGAGACCGATACGGGCCGACGAAATGTGTACCGGCCAGCACGAGGCACGAGAAGGCGACATGAAAGCGAGTGCAAAGAGAAAGTGCTGTAAAAAGAAGTGCGGTAAAGACCGAAAGACGGTAACGAATGTAGCGCCGCCAAAGATGGCGAGAAACCCAAAAGGGCAGGGCGCGAGGAAAAAGGTGCAGTCGTCACGGACGATGTTGACGCATCCAAAACATTCGAGCCACCGGTCAAAGGGGGACTGCGAAGCATGTTTTGCACGGACGCCGGCAAAGGGCACGGGGGCAGTTAAACTCCTCGTTGTTCTGTAGTTCTTTTCAAAGCTCAGCGTGCAGTACAAAGAAGCGCAAGGTGGCAAGACGAGACCAGGTGGGGAGTAGTAACACGGTCAATCAAGTTTGTGAGGAAAGCGGGGCGCCAGGATGCAAATTGGCAGGAGACCGTAACGTCTTGGGGGAGCTGATAATGAGTCAGCCCTTTAGTGTTTCCTCGGCAGCCAGAGTAGCTTTCAAACCGCGACCACCTCGGGTACGACTCAAAGTATGAGTCAGACATAAGCGTTTGGAAAGGGAGGCCAAGAGCGCTTCCGTAGAAATGAAGTGTTTTGTTTTTCATTTTGAGCATCGGAAAGTTTTCACGAATTAAGACTAGGATTTCTTTCAATGTGTAAGGTTTGAGCTTTGTTTGTGTTTTCGTTTGAGAAAGCTCCGAGATTTGAAAGATGAGGTTTATGTAAACATGTAGTCTCGCGAGTGTTAGGTAATGAGTATATAGGTTCTTTTTTGTGTGTGAATGAGTAACCTGAAGGACAAGGTTATCGTTGAGAGGCCTATGGTAATGCGCGTGTGTTTTAGTTAACCTTCTTCTTTTATAAGCGTTTTTTTTATTTTCTAAGGTTAACCGCGTAGATTTTCAGTGAGTGCATGATTTGCACGGAGAAGCGTCCTTAGTTCCTTTAGCGCGTGTCCTGTGTGAATGGAAGGAAGCAGATTTATGGCTGGGTTGCTCGTGTGTGTTGAGGGCAGCCGTATTCTGACTTCACTGCTAAGTATGCGTGGAACGAGTTATTAAAAGACGCATTTTTTTAAGGGTTCTTCGGTGTGTGCAAGTCCCGCAAGTTTAGTTGTTCGTTTAAGTCACGTGTCCTGTAGGACTTTCAGGGAAGAAACGTGAGTAAGCGTAAATGAAAGGTTTGCCTACAACGCAAGTATGCGTTCTGTTTAGTGACCACAAGGCTAGTGCGCTTGTGATTACGTACTTGTGAGGTTGACCAGATTGTTCAGTGGCACCAATACGTGCGATAAGTACACCACTGCGATAGATTGGAAACATGCTGTTCGTGTAGTTAGGCCACTTAAGCTATGTTCGGCTGTTTTCACGGTTTGCAACGTCAACGACCCTTTGTTTTGCAACAACAATAGTACTCTGGTCTTGTCGGCATTCGAGGAAAAATGGATAGCTGTTTGAAGGGTGGTTGGAACTGTTTAGTCAAAATTGGGGAAATAAGAGATCAGGGTTCATTTTGACTCTGTAATAGCCTGGCGAGTCAGGGGTGAAGAGCCTGCGCTTACGCGTGGTGCAGCGCTGTGTTGTTTTGTTTGTTTGACGTATGTTCTCCAGGGCCCAGGATCCCGAAGTTCGTCAAACGTGGCTCTACACCAATACCCTGCAGGTTCTTTCAGAGTTCCTCATGGCCAGCGAATTGAGTTCACCGGCCATTCAGAACAACCGGGGCGAGGATGAGCTGTTAGATATGGGGCTGTTTCCTGCGCCTACTTCGTGTTCCCCAGACCACATCGAATCGCAGCACAACTAATTGAGAAGCGCAGAAACGCGGAAGGCACATTCCAGAGGAGCGCTCGAGCAAACAAGTTGAAGGCCCCAAGTTCACGTGCAGACAAGTTCGTACGCCGCCGGGAGCTATTCAATGCTTGACTTTTCCAGAAAGCGCAGGGATAGCCCGGCACTGTTGCAAGGAAAGTGAGTCCCGAAGCAAGACGGCTGTGATGTACCGGGAAGGCCCAAGCGTCCCCCTTCTTTGCCATTGAAGGAGGCATTTGCTACCACAGCGGGGCCGTACCACCGGGAGCAGGTGGGCCCTCGTACAATGGAGCCCAATCGTCCCCCTTCTTCGCCTTTGAAGAAGCGCATTGCAAGTCAGCAAGGCAAGACCGCAGAGAGCCGCCGGGTGTGACACAGCGACACGGGCGCCAACCATTGGCCGAAAATGGCGTCGTCTGAGCGGACTCTCCCATTGGCCGAACATGACGCGACTTTCAGTCCTCGTAGGGTTTAAAAGAAGCATTCCAGAGAGACCAGAGATTCCCTGATTCACCTCTCTCGAGCTTCTTGACGCGGGCCGCAGCGTCCGAGTTGCTGCCGGCCCGTAATGACTGTACGACTGTTACTTGAGTCTCACCTCTCTGTATATAATGTAAAATAAACCCTCCCAAGTTTTGTTTCATCCCGAAGTCCGTCCTTCAACCCCTACAGCCCATCCAAAACCTAGGCTGGTGGAAGCCTCTGCATCCCGAGGGGTCAAGGAAAGTCGGAGTTAACACAAGTTGGTTACCTTTTAGAGAAAGTCTTTGCCAAAGCTATCTACGGTGCTTTATCCTCTCAAGTGAGTTGGTGTCAGGTCTGGACAGCTGATAAAGAGCTCGCATTCCATAAAAGTATAGAGCTATTGGTCTCTGCTGCTGTACTGGTGCACTTTGATACCAAATTGTCAACTGTGCTTATCACTGAGGCATCTCCTCTTGGCATTCGAGCAGTACTGACTCAACGGGAACCATCTGTAGAAGAGTGCGCCATTGCGTTTGCTTCTCACAGCCTGGCTACCCCTGAGAAAAACTTTAGCCACTTAGGTATTGGAGTCACAAAGTTTAGGCAATACCTTGCGGGGCTGGCGTTTTGCGGCAATCCAGAATCCTGCTCTCCAAAGGTGATGAGGTAGACCCTGCTGTTGTCAGGGTACAGCTATATCCTGAGATACAGGCCTGGTTCCCAAACTGCCCATGCTGGTTAAGCCGGCTACCACTACCAATTGCCCATTTTCTTGTTGGCTGCCCCACGGGCGTTTTTAGGCTTGAAGGAGTCTGGCCCAGGCTGTTGTCTCCAAATGCCATTCCTACAGCCACTGCCTGGGATCCAGTGCTGTCCCAAGTAAGAGCAGCATTATGATCAGGTTGCCAGCCGAACCATGGGTCACATGGAAGAACATACGAAGCTGACTTCCATTTCTTAAGTGTCTTAGGGAACTGTGTGTTGTGACACAACAGGGGCTTTGTGCCAACCTCCTTGCAAGGTGAAGTTCTCCATTTGCTGCATGAGTCACCCAGGAGTGGCCAAAATGAAGGCTGTTGTGTGTAGCCATGTTTGGTACCATGCCTTGGATAACGACATAGTGGCAACCATTCTAATGTGCCCTATTACCAGGAATACAAGAGACTGTTCATGACACCTGGATTACATGACACTTGGATCACACCTGGCTGCCCTGCCAAGACTACAATTCCAACAGTCTCGTAGCTTCGGAGTTGGCTCCAATCCTCGGGACGGCAGAGGCAGGCAACTCCAGACTGCCCTGACCATACCAATCTTTGGCAAGATTCTGGGGAAGGATTGCCAAGGAAAACCACAAAGCCTGCTATCATAGCTCCCAGCAATCCTGTTTTACTTCGAAGTACCAGGGTGCGAGGACCCGTCTTGCACTGCTCGCCTTAACAGCCTTAAACACTGTTTTGACCCTATCTAAAAGCAGGGAGGGATGTGACAAGATTAGTTGTTGTTCTGGTGGCATCACAGTTCAAGAGAATAAACACAGCACATGTGTCCCGGTTTTTTCAGTCTGAAAAGCACCGAACTGCGTGCATTATTTTCAGTTTGTTGGCTGGCATGGCCCAGGACTTGCCAGTTATCACATAGTAATAGCCATCGCAATGCAGTTGCCACACTGTTGCTCTCATACTGTTGGCATGCCATCGTCATCATTGTGTCGTCACAATCTTTGTCATGCATTCGTTGTCATAGTGTTGTTGCGATTCTGTTGTGGTCAGTAAATAGTCACCATTGCAAATTTGCCATCAGACTCCTGTCATGCCTTCACTTTCCTTGTCATACAGTTGTTATCCCATCATCTTCATGCCATTGTCACACTGTTGTCTTATCACTTCAGAAACGTCATCCTCATGCCATCGTACCATTTTCGTTTCATCGAAGTCATTCTCTCGTAATCATACTATCATTCAGCTGTGATTATGCCACCATTGTCATTCTATCGTCCACATTGTGTTGTTGTCATACACACTTTCTCATGCATTCATTGTCATACCATCATCATTGTCATTGTGGTTGTTCCATCGTCATTTCATCTTCATCAAATTGTTCTCATACCGTCGTTGTCGCACCATAGTCATCTAGTAGTAATCTCATTGTCTTCATACCTTCGTTGTCTTCTGTTGTTGTCACGCTATCTTTGTTCTACCATCGCCATCTTTTGAGAACAGTCACCCCTTTGTCGTCATGTTTTTGTTATATCACCTGTATCGTTCCGTTGTTGTCACTGTATCTTCGTCATACAGTCGTCATGTTGTCATAGTCATGGCCGATCCTGACAGGTGAGTGCCATATGAAAATGGGCCAGTACCGGAGACAGTGTATGTCTCGTATAACCAAAGCAACGGGAATGTCAAGGACCACTGCAAATTCTTAACCCTTACAGTGTCACTGACTACTGGTACGTTTCCGCGTTTCTGTTCTGTCATGTTCTTTTGGCATTGCTTTTGTTAGATAGAAATGTAAGGACCACGCCCTTTCACCAACTTTGAAAGATTCTGCAGCATCCGGGTAGGCTTAAATTTTTATCTAAAAATTGTGGAGTAGTTGGAATTCAATTGTGTTAAAATAATTTTAAGTCATTGCATGTTACTCAATTTGCTTGAATGAAGAAAAAAGTGGAGACAAATAGCAACTTGCACTGTTCCTTAAATTGTAACTGGATATTCTGGTATTTATTTGCTGTCATGGTAATGATCATTGGTATATTAGAAAAGCAAGTAAAATTTAATTTTTTTTTTTGCTTTAAAGGGATCGAAGACAAGGCAATGCAAGGTAGCACACATTCACTGCTGCTGAAAGTACATATTTTTGTGCAGAAACAAGATTGTTCAATAACTCGGCCTTTAAGCACAACCTCCGCTTTTGAAAACAATGTAACCAGTTTCACTGAAATTTTTTCACTGCTTGCACTTTTGATTGCTATGAAAAGATTACTTTTGGAAATTGAAGACAGTCTAAGGAACCTTTTGCCGAGTTTTCCACCATTCAAGCAGTTTTCCAATCTCTTCCACACCATCGCAATGCAGATATCTAACTCGTCTCGACATTTTGTTCAGACTTTGAAGTCTTGCCTAAAGCACTGCACAGGCCTGATTTCTCTGCCTGGGCCCGCAACACCAGGGTGGGGCTCGGGCGCTCATTACTAAGCTTAACCATGGCCCATGTGTGCGTGACCAGGCCCGGCCTGTAAGTAAAGAAATCTTTTTTTTACTTACAGATTCTACCCTCAGCCTCACCTTCTTGGGGTCTAATCAGCTGCCACGTATAAGCAATAAAAGGCTGCAATCTTTGTTTCTCCAATGAGAGAATCAGTGACCACTGCTTGTGCTGTTGTTTTTCCACTGTTGCACATGCATTTATCTTGGTCGTACGATTTGGTCCTGTGAGTTCATTTAGGATGGGAATCTGTAATTATAAAATAGACACCCTTTGTGCTCGCACTAAAATGATATACTAGTAGTATTGAGGGTTGTAATAGTGCAGGTCAAAAGTGGTAACATGAAAATGGTTTGAAGAACGGGTTTTTGATAATTTATATTGTCATATCTGGAAACAATCAGTTTTCGTGAATAAGAAAAAAAAAGTCGCAGTTTCACCTAAAAGGTGAACATCAATTGCAATAGCAGATTAGTAGACGGCTATATGAAGTAAGAATAGTAGATTTATCAAATACATTTGCTTACTAGCTGAAATAACAAGCATGGTGTCGGCGCACGTAAGCAAACATGAACACATCACACTCGATGAGCAAGGACACGCTGTCAAAGTGCTGGTGTGAGCAAATGCGGCAGCAGCAGCGAGCAAAGTGACCTTCGTGCCTTCAATCGCTTTATTGCAAGAGCGGCTAGAACACAGCTCGCACAAAGGTGTGGGCTGTCTTCAGATCGCTTTAAAGATAAGGCGCACGCGGCTGCACATGGCCATGCAAAGTACGCACTTGTTAGCAGAGTTGAAGCGACCCACCATCGCTCCCACGCTACCTCCCCGCTTTCCTTCACATATGGCACGCGAGATTGAGCTATGATCGTCAGTTCCCCTTGCGCCCAGTTGGTGCCTTCCCTAGCATTGCGAAGGTGGACGACATTGGGACCGAGAAGAGCACCACTGATGTATCTGAGGAGTGCACTGTTCCTGTCGTAGAAAGCAACAGGTGCCACTGACCCAACATTCTGTAAGAGTGGCAATTTTTATGGGTGACAGTTTTGCAAAGTTTCAGGTAGCACACCTGGGCCTATTAGATGTCTAGCCTGCTTTTTTTCAACTCCCCGCTCTTCACAGATGACGGGAACTTTGCAACCAGACCTAGGCACTGCTATTTGATGCACTTTGAAGCCGCCTTTGTGGTAGAGCCAAGTGGGGTTCTATTAGCCAATATGATGTGGCTGGCTGTGTAAGCATGGCGTTGGCAATGCTCTGATGGTTGCTTTTTAATACCCACAATTTAAGGGACAGTTGGTGGGAAGATTGCATTATTTTTGTGTAGCTTGTGTGGTGTTTTCAGATTCCTGCCATGGGTTAATGTCACATATTGTCACATTCGCATGGATGAGCACAAAATAGCTACATCCCACTACATGCATATCCTCAAGAAGGCTTTTAGTAGAACATTCTGGTATCTGCTAGCACAGTGCCTGCTGTAATTCCATCTGATAGACAGATATCAAAGCACTTAACGAAAACATTAGCATCATATTTCGTTAATGTGTAACAGCATCAATACGTGACAACTTACTCCAAGGACAGCAGTACATCACCACTGTCTTTCTTGATGTGGGATGAGAATAAATGAAAGCTGATTACAACATATATGCAATGAACAAGTAACATGGTAAATTAAGATAGAAGCAAGTGCAATGTACACCACCATGTCTTCACCACTAGCTATTCAAGCTACACAAACCTCAACTCCAAAAGATAGTGCATATGTACAAGCCTGACATGTTATGCTGGTGCAAATGTTTACGCACCAATGCTTATTTCATATGCAAGCATTTTACATCTGCTTTCTGTAATTTGTCGTTTTAGTACTTGGATGGAACACTGAGAAAGCGTAAGCCTTCTGGTAGAGCAATAAAACTTTAATTTCTCGGTTGTGCTTGAAAAATTAGTGGGCTGCGTGCATTACATCTATGCTTCTACTGTTAATTTTTTTCATCTTTTTTTTTTCTCTCTGTATCAAAACACTCTTGTGATGAAGTTTGTTCTTGTTGCATTTTGGAAAGGGGACCGCAGAAGTGTGGCTGAAAAAAGAGACTATAAGAAGGCCACACTTCTGTGCTCCCTTTGCAAGATATGTCAAACCAACTAGCCCCAACAGCTTACTATTCTAAAGCTTATTGGTTCTTATTAATCCTTAGGATCCAGTGCCCCAAATCACAGGGCACCTTTTTCTTTGACTCTGAGCTCTAGTGAGAGAAAAACACCTTGTGTTGATGATGAGGAACCTTCGTAGATAGCTCCAATGTCCAACACCTTTTTTGATGTAAGCTTTCAATGTATTGAATACATCGAAAAAGAACTGCCTAGCAAATGGGCAATATTTTGTGATTCGAGAGCAGCCCTCCAAAGCTTGCAAGGCTTACTACGTAGTAATTACGAACAGCTGGTGTCCCAAATCAATGAAATTGCCATTGCACTTCTGAATTAGGACATGACATAATGTTTCAATGGCTGCTGGGACATTGTGGCATCGTTGGTAATTACCTCGCTGATGACGCTGCCCAACATGCCCATGCTGGAGCACCGACACTCCTTATACCTTTATCGAGAGTAGACACAGCAAGAGAGCTTCGCAGTCTCGCTCGTACCATCAAGTTCAGTTACTGGCGTACACCACAGAACTCTGTTGTTTATACAGCCTCGACCCATCACTGAAACTGAAATTACCAGCAAACCTTGCACGAAGTGACGCAACACTGCTGTGTTGGCTGTGGGTTGGAGTAACATTCACTAGCTCCTACAGCCATCGTATTGGAATGGCGGACTCACTGATGTGCGCTAAGTGCAAGTGTGAAGAGACCATCAGTCATCTTCAGTACCACTGTTCTTGCTTTGATAACCAATGTCACTCTCCAATGTGCCTTGAATAGACCGGACGATAGGCCACTCACAGAAGCAAAGATCTTGAAAGCCTGGCCTCACAATTCATTAGCCCAGAAAGCAATTCGGCCGCTTCACTACCTGAAGGCAACAGACTTGAGTGCCCAACTGTAGACATCCTGCACCTAACTTAGTGCATGTGAAAGTGTGATATATACTCATGTTTTCTCTCTCTCTATTTCACTCCCCCATCCCCATCCCCACGTGTAGGGTAGCAAACTGGACTCAGTCTGGTTAACCTCCCTGCCTTTCCTTCGTCCTCTCTCTCTCTCTCTCTCTCTCTCTCTCTCTCGCTCTCTCTCGATGTAGACAATCTGTACTGTTAGCCTTCTGTGTGTGTGGTGTGAGGCTGGATGCATTCCCCCCCCCCCCCCCCCACCTTTTTTTTTACTTTTTCCTACAAAATTTTTGCCTGTTGAAGGGTACTGTCCTCTTATGACTTTTAGTTCAATTAAAAACATGCTTTGATTGGCACTGCACTACTGTATAAACAGCAGAAGCATCCAGGATGTTTTACTAGATCCTCTTGGCTCATGCTATGTTTGTTGCTGAATTGAGATGCTTGAACAAAGTGGGCACATGTGACATGGTATTGGAAAACTGAAGCAGTTGCCAGCAATGCTGATTTTACCAACATGCAGGAGGTGCCATCTGGCATCCGCGCTGTGGTCCAGGGCCTGATGGCAAAGTGGAGGATAGGAAACTGGATGACACATGCAAAGAAGCGGTTGCTGAGGAGCAGGTAGAGAGCATGTTCGCTTGTTGCATGCTACCGTCTTTATTGTGCTGGGTATATCAAAATGAAGCCAAATGCACGTGAAGCCATTATTTTATACCTCATTTTTGTTGGTGTTCAGAGCAAATGTGAAACTAGCAGCTGAATGTATTATCTGTGTTTACTTTCATCAACACTTTGTGGTAGCCATGTAATACTAAAGGTATTTTTTAAGTCATTGGTGGCTCTGCTTAGTGTAGAACCATGCATGCATGCATGGAGCAGGAAAGCGAGGGGTGGCATTGATGTGTTGTGCTTTGTAACGTTAGACAATTTGCCCTTATTTCAATCCTCAGTTTTAATTTCAAATAGTGACCCTATGCTCTTAGGCGTTCTGTTTAGTTTTTTACACTATCTCTCGTGTTATTATGTTCTTAAGTAATCCCTTTAATAGGGTTGATAGTTGGGCAAGGTAGTATGGATGCATAGGACAAACCGCAGAACAATAAAAGACACAAGGTAAGAGACGAGTGCAGACAGAGTTTATTGGGAAAAAAAAAAAAACCTTATGGAATGTTACGTCACCGTCACGGCTCCAAAGACACAAGCATACATAAACAGCATGATTCATGTTTTTGTGTTACAAGTGGAGCATAAATAGGTGTATTCCTTGTCTGAAAGATTAATTGAAGGGTGGCTAGCACACTGCTTGACGCGATATAGAATGTCTCAAATTTCATGTGCCTTATGGGTCTTCTCAACTACTGCGGTCATGAAATCAACCACACTCACAGCCTCGGCAGTGCACAGTCCAAGTGTAATAACCAGGACGTCCCGGCAGAGATTGCTCATGCTCTCTTAATCTGAGTTTAATGCATCTCCCAATTTCCCATAACTGATGCACAACTCCCACTTTGCAAATGTGGGAAATGGCTCGATTCCGTTGCTTCTCCCTCCATAAGTCACGCCGATATACCCTTGCCTGATCCCCTCATCATCCTCGTAAGTGACAATGGCCAGCTTTCGGTGAGCCGAGTTCCAAATGGCACCGCCTGCACCCAGAGAAGCCTCTATGGATACGACTGCGGGGGAGTGATCCACGATTCCAAGGCAACAGTGACGAGGCCACAGCACTAAGCACAGGTGCACATACTCTGAGCATTATAGTCACCCTTCTTCTTCATCTGTATATGTTCATCATCATGGCCAGCATCATTCTTCTCGGCATGCAGTCCTGCTGAATAAAGCGCCAAGGTATAACAGCCACCTTGCAAGCGGTGGAGGTTGCTCTCGATCCCTTGGTCCTCTGCGACTTCGAGTTTCCCTGGAGCTTCGTTCAGGTCGCTGCTCGCTTCACCTTTCTGCTGCCATACCCGAAGAAGAGCCACCAGCAGCCTCCATCGTCACCGTCTCTGCCCAACTGGTCACACCTGCATGGACCGTCGGCGCTGGGCAGTGCGATTCTATCATGTTTTCTGGCCTCCGGGGTGACGATGTTGAAGTTTGGCTGGACAGTTACTGTATTTACTCGCATAATGATCGCACTTCTTTGTCAAGAAAATTGAAGCAAATTCAGGGGTGTGATCATTACGCGAGATAAATGTCCCGCGAAACGAAAAACTTTTTTTTTTTCCATCCCACGTTTGCTGCGGAATGACAACAGGTCAACAAATAGGCAGTTGCCACTGTATGTAGTGCGGGACACCAAAACAAAAATGGCAGCCGGCAGAGCAAGCCAAACGCAATTTTTCTTCTTCTCGTGAGTACAGTACGTGCATTGAAACAGTTTCTTCTGTATCAGTATCATGTATACCGCTGCATGCCATATCAGGCATGCTGCGGAAACTGCACCATTTGTTTTCACTGCTATCCTAATACGTCAAGGGTGGGCGAATATCTTGGCTGTGTTACAAGCATCGGTGTATAAATAGAGTACACTTCTAACGTATCAGTGTAAACATGGCCACTATCGTTGCCGCTCACAATTTGTTGCGTGGCCATGAGTGCAGACGAGAAAAATCGAAAGACGACTTTTTTGTTGTTGTTGACCACAACCATTACACATAAAGGCAAGTTTGGCTGTACCTTATTTTTTTTTTTTTTTGTCATCGAAGGGCGGAAAGTGATGAAAGAAATGAAATGGGGCATCTGCTTAAGAATGCTTGGTGCATGCAGATCACTTGGTTTATCTTGGAACAGTCGTTCGCATAGCGTTCAAAAGATGGTAAGCGCATTCATTATTAGCTAGACTTGGCACACGACATATCGCTGCAGCAAGTTCGGGGTGCGATCATTACACAGGAAATTTTAAAAAATTTGAATTTAGACGACAAAATTCAGGGGTGCGATCATTATGCGAGTGCGATCATTATGCAAGTAAATATGGTACTACCGAGTGAGTGAATTTAACCGGTGGGATGATTTTCACAAGCTTCAAAACATTGCCTTCTACCTCATCATTGCTAAGACTTGGTTTCTTAACCATGAGAGCACTTTGCCTGTCCGGGTGGCATTCAAACACCAGCTTCGGCAGATTTTCAGCACCTCAAACATGCGCTCTGAGGTGGTCAAGAAAAAGCTAGATGGACACATGTGACATCCTGGCAAAACATACACTTCTTATATCAAAGATGTTGATGTTTGTTGCTGTGTTGACGCCACCATGAGAGGATCTGATTGTGTTCGCTATTCTAAAGGGCATTGGGCATGTTACGTTCAACACACTGGCGGTCAAGATTCCCACAACTGTTGACGATGTCATGCGACTTGCCAACTCATGGACGCACTTGCAGGCCATCCTTTTACAGCCTGATGCCTTTGACACATGTTGTCCTTTGTATACGGAACCGCCTATGCTGATTTGGGCCCTAATACTTGAAGAGCTTCAAGAGCATAGCCTGCTCCATCCTCCTGTCACTCGATCTCAATCTTCGGTTGCTGGCCTCCGTGATATCGCCAAAGAGGAGCTGTCCTCTGTGCCTTGCACTACGAGCTGGGCCCCTCCAACAGCGTCAAGCTCGAATGTCCAGGTTGCTGCTATGCAACCAGCCTTCATTCAGACAACTCCTCCTACCCCTGCCCCTGCTTACAACTGTCTGGAATCTCTAGCACCCTGTGCACCTTCCCCTGCATTTTACTTTACCTGGCGTTCATGCTGCCCAATTTGTTATTATTGCGGTATTCGTGGGCATATATCGTGGTTTTATCGAAAATGCCAACAGGACGAACACCATGGCTACAATGTTTATGAAAGAAATCCATTGCTTCCTGCGAGTCCATATGAGCCCTGGCCTTCACCACGCTTTTTTTCTCCGCCTCCCAATCCCAAAGTGCCTTGCAATTACCGTCCTGGGCGCCACAACTGCTCTCCCTCCCCTCTCCGAAACTCGATCGCCCCTGCAACTCAAGAATATATGCAGTCGAACCTCGATATATCGAACAGTGTGGCGATTGCAAAATAGTTCGACATAGCCAGATCACATAAAAAAACATGTTAAGAACTTGTACAAATCAATCAATGAACCAATCGTGGCGCAGTAAATATTCACTTGAAGCTTTACACGAAGTATTTATTTCTTTGGCTGAAAGTAGAGCAGTGTACCCTGCTTCTTATTGGCAGCCGCGTGCTTAACCATGGCATCCTCAACATATTCTAAACGATCCACTAGTGATAGGCCGGTGTCTTCTATTGTGCCGCAGTAGCGGCAGAGAAGGGCCACAGCAGCTACAGCCTCAGTTGAAGTTGGGAGGGGGGCAAAATCGGCACTTGTGGGATAAACCTCGACAGTGTCTTCGTCTGCCGCTACTTCCGCTGCGATCTCTAAATCCCGAATGATGAGCCCCCTCTACACCACGTGACATCCTCAAACACCAAAGAGAGGAGTGGAGGCAATATGGACGCCTGCACCCAAATTTAAACAGTCAACAGGCGAGGAGTTGGCACCCACTTCAAACACACCCACTTACCCAAACTTACATACGCTTAGCTGTATTTACCACACATGATACACTGACAAATGCCCGTAGTGTGGTGACTACCCAATGTTACTGCATATCACGTGGATGTGCCCAAACAGACCAACGCATATAAATTCCACACAACTACAAAGATAAGATTTTAACAGGCAGTGGGAGGTGCGGCATCGGGTTAGCCAACTAGCATAACATCAGGATAGCCAACTGGCTCTCCTAGCTCAAGCCCAGCGAACTGCAGGCCAGTGCAGCCTTGGACTAGGGGCCCCAACCACGGGCCCTAAAGTTTTGTTTTATTCAATAAAGTTTCTTTCCCTCTCCACGTCCGTCAATCGAAGCAAGCATTTTGAAACACTCTGAATAACAAAGTAAAAAGTGACGTCTGCCTTCGGGTCTATGAGTGAGCCCAGTGAACGCACGCTGTCGCACATCTTTGTGGAAGTAAACTGCCATTCCTTGCGAGGCACGCCAGGCGCAGAGCATGGCACCGAGAGTGCGGCAAATGCAATGCCTAATTGAAAGCGACCACGTGCGTACGCCACTACCTTCAAATGGTGCCCCCAGCGCAATTGATGTGTTCGGCTATAGTGCTCAGCAATGGGGAACACCCATCACGCCACCGCTGTCTTCAAGGGTGTTGCGAGAAAGCTCGCTACCTGTCAACAGTGCACACGTGGTCTGGGGTGGTGGAGTTCGATCATACCCATTTTACGCCCGGCCCCGTTCAAAATAAAAAATTAAATGCATTTGATTTTCCAAGTGAAATAGAAAGTGTTCGATATGCGCAACAATTCGATATACTGTGTGGGGATGCGCGACCCTCGCGCCTCCCCTGATGTTTTTCCCGCATAGCGCGTCTCCTGTAGTGCGGCTTCGCCGCACATGCGGCGGTCGGAATGGTACAGGCGCAGTCCGAGAGATGGCACGAGTGTTGCGCGGCTAACGCCGCGAGGTTACTTGGGCGCCGAAAGGAAGGCGCTTGCGCTCTCTTGGGTTCCAGACAGCCAGCGGGACAGACGTGCCGTGCCGCACGTGCAGCGGCCCTCTTCCCCGGCGGGTCGCCGAAGGAGCGCGGACATTCCGCGCGCGCGGCGACCGATGCATCTGCGAGACCGCCTCGCGTGGCCGCCTTCGAACGCGCCACGATTCGCGTGACTATACACGCGAACGACCAGGCGTTGGGATCCAGCATGGGGCGAACATATTCGCTCGCGAGGACGCGGTGAGTCGGACTTCTAGATTTGTCGCGCGCCCATCGGCATGTTTTGTGGATAGCAACTCGGCTAGCAGGCATTGATGTATGAAAGGTGCAATAAATGCCCTTGTGATTGTTTGCACTACTGTGTTGTCGTTCCTTTGTCCCAAGAGTACGCTGTGAGAATCCCCACATCAGACCCCACAACTGTAAAACCTTGTTTTAATGAAGTTGGAGGGGTCGTAATTACTTTGCTATAACCATTGGTTCGCTATAGCCACTATCCATTTGTATCCACAATTAGCAAGCAGAAGAAGATGTACTCACCACCAAATCTCACAGGAGCCCACCACGCAAAAAAAGAAAATGGCCATCGCACGGAAGAAAACAAGTGAAAAAAAAGAGGGCAAGGAATTGCTCCTTAATTCACGCCAAACGGCTCATCACTGATCGATCAACAGCACACCAGCTGGCAGCTCACTTCGCAGAAAGAAAGTCCTTGATAGATTTTTTCCGCTATTCCTTAAGGCGAATGATGGCTTTTTCAGCTGCAGCCGCTATTTCAAGTCCATCCTCGCCGTCATCGTGAATGCCAAAGAAGTGGCGCAGCAGGTCTGCCACATTCAGCGCTTGTGCGGGCTTCGGTACGTCAGGTGCGCCAATATTGGGCTCCGGGCTGTCGTCGACACATTCGTCACTGTCGTCATTAGGCACCCTCATCATCGCGCGCACAATTTCCGCTTCCGTTAGCTCTTCCATTGTCACTGCGTCAGTATTGGCACTGACGTACATGCAGAAGGTGTCGAAGTCTGATACGACACGTCCAGGAGAGTGTCCCACGACGCCAGGGCTTGGTCACCCACGGCACCCTCATTGACCGCAGAACTGAGATCGCTGTAACTGCCGCTGCTAGCACCAAATGAGGCATGCCGGAGGCAAATGGTGAACGTGCTTGCCGGTACAGCCATCCAAGCAGCCTGTAGCATCTCGATTGCCATGTACAAGTCGATCGTAGACTCGTGCTTCATGCTCATATTGAGCAGAATCCCGCCGATCACACTCTTGTGGTAGCCCGACTTAAAATTCATGATAACTCCTTGGTCGAGGGGTTGCACAACTGTAGTGCAGTTTGGCGGCAAGAAGCATAGCTCGATTTTTCTGAGCATAGCGGCAGTGTGGTAGGCCTCGCAATCGTTCCAATACGAAGCATATCTTCCAGATCAGCTTGCCTAGCCGCTCGTCTCACTCCCCCAGCCATTGTGCAAAAATTTCTCGCCTTCCAAGCCTTACGGTTGGACACATAACTCACTTGGAGCTTTCGTTTGCCTTTGAAGCATCGTGGTGGCGCACTTTTGCCAACCACGAGGGCCGCCACCTTTTCCAACCCATCCATGTTGGCACAAAGCAACACGGTTATGTGGACTTTGCTCTGCTTACCATACTGGCAGCGTTCACCTTTGAGGGCCAAGGTTTTTCGCAGAAGCATCTGGTAGAACATGGCTGTGTCTCATCTGCGTTGAACAAATCCTTGGCACTATTTTTCTAGCAGCTGTCCAACGCTTGTCTTCACCCACGCCACTGTAGCTTCACGGTCGACAGATTGCGCGTCCCTGCTTACAGCCCTGCTGACGATGTCGTGGCGCTCCTTGAAACGCTGCACCCAACCGACACTCGCCACAAAACCGTTGTGCCCCATGACGCATGCAAAGCCCCTCGCTTTGCGCTACAAGAGTGCCCCACTCGCAGGAGTGCTGCTTGCTCTTGTGTCAAAAACCACTTGAAGACCGCCTTCTCTACAGCTTCGAAAGCGGGGGCTCGCAGCTTCTTTCTGTCACCTTTTACGCTATGTGTGGTAGCGCTGTTGACAGTTCCTTTGCTGCTCAAAATCGCTGACAGCATGCTCAACGCTATGCCGAAATCGTCGGCCACTTTTTTCTTCCCGCTGGACTCAACAGCTTTCAGCATAGCCACCTTCTGCTTGATTGACGTCGTTTTGCGCTTTCGCTTGTCGTCGTCCATCTCCTTTCTGATGGCGGGAACTCCTCGCACGAAGGAACTGATAGAAACACTGATATCGTTGATGCGCAAGGAGGCAACGACAAGCAACAACAAAACCTTAGTCGGCGCCGCCCCACACACGCAGCGGAAGAGCAGGCGGGTCCACCAGTTACACGGGAAATGGGAGGCCGGGAGACGCGCACGCGAGACGCAGACGTCGCGCGCTACAAGACTTTGACCTGACGGGTACCAAAATGGTCAGTAAATGCTCGTTGGGGGAAAAAAAATATTGCCAACGATTACGTTAGTTCCTAATGCGAAATTTGAGCGCAGCTCTTCAGCTGTTTCAGCTATTCTGTATACTGAGGCAAATAATTCGAGCAAGACATTTATGTACAGTTACAACTTCTTATTCTTTACTTCAAGAAACATTCCACTCCCAGTTCTTGGTTGTCATGAAGGTAGCTTTGTGGTTGGAGAAATAGATGGATATATGCTAGACTTGCTGCACCAATGCCTGGTTCGGCGTATCGCACCTGTGGATTCTGGCGGCGGCGGCGCCGGGTCTCTGCTGGGGCAGCTCGTTTAGCAGCAGCAGCAGACGGACTTTCACCGGTTGCCTTGCTGATGGCTCAGAGAGAACTGGCTGAGAATAAACTATTTATATACGCAGACGAATTATATTATAACATAAACCGTCTGTGAGCCTCAGACCATCCGCCTAGTGCGGAAAATTTTGCACCAGCCACTGCAAATGGAGCGTAGCTTGACACAGCTGCCTCGTTTATCGGGAGGTTGCAGGAGGCAGCGCGTAGGCGCATAGAAACTTTGTGCGGCGAAGAGATGGCAGTGACTGACTGACGCCGCTGATGCTGCTAACGAGTCAACTAAAGGTGGCTTTGCCTTTCGGCTTGGGAAGCGTGCCCTGTGATCCTCTGATACCGAGCCGGCACTTCAGCAGCCGGAGAACACCGCGTGCTCTCACGCGGTTGCTGCCATGGAGGAGGGGAAGGACTACACGCAGTGGCGAACGGCGGTGGCTATGCTTTTCGGCTTCGGCAGCAGCTGCTACATCAAGATCGGCCGACATGGAGCCGGCACTCTGATTGCCGCTGCACATGAGTGGCATTGTAGGAGGAGCGAAGAGAGCAAAGCTCACGCCGTGCGTGAGAGATAGCGCCAGGAGTGCACACAGCTAGAGCAGTGTGCTGGCTCCCGGCTACGGAGCCGGTTATTGCGAGGCACGACGGCACCGTGCAGTACAGGAACTGGTGTCGAGAAGCTTTGCTCAAAAAAACGGTTCATTATACCCATTGCGAGGAAATTTTATTTTTGTTAAAACGAGGTTTTCAATACATGGGTATCTATTGGAATTTCAAGGATAATCATGATTGCTTCGTTATATCCGGCTTCATTATGGCGAGGTTTTACTGTATCCGTGTTCGATATATCGAGGTTGGACTGTATATCCATTTATATATAGGCCTGCCCCCAATTCTAAGCTGACCCCTGAAAGCCCGAAGCCAGAAAAAAAAAAAAAAACTTGCATTGAATGTAGGCCGTACAAAAAAGAGAGGACAGCGTTCACAAAATGAAAATCGCATTTAATGAATATGAGCATGCTGAACTCATTCTGTGTCATCGCTGTTGTGGTCTGATAAATGCTATCTTCATTGCGGTGCACGTGAAAAGCATCTCCCGTTGCCCCCTCCGACTGACGCTGTTCTCATTGATGCCGAAGTCCCGCCTGGCTTGAATGTTCGATGATGCCTCTGTGGCTATCAGAAATTTTGTTTGAAAGCAGCACTATAGTGGCATTGCCTGTCTGGTTTCATTACGATAATGCCATGCCACATGCTGATACGACACAAGCATACAGGCCAAAATGGAGATGTCGCTCACATACTTCAGTTGGCTACTGGCGCGGCGAGTAGTGGCTATGATACTGACTTGTTAAGGTGGTGCTAGTTATGCACCATATTTATCGGTTTCAATTAAAAACACCCATTTTTTAAAATCCTTGAATCTAAGCCGACCGTAGAGTTTGGTATATCAATACGTTAGAACCTTGTTCGTACATTTTGAAAAAAACCGCGAGAAAAAATGTGCTGAGAAAATGTACGATCCCAAGTAATTAAACAAATTTCAGACTCTACTATTGTTGACGTCTATGTAATGCGAAGCGTCGCGCTGGTCGCTGCGGCACGAGACGTCGATGCGTGTCGAGCTGGTTGCAGCGGAGCGAGACGCATTTTGTTGTATGCCTATTGCATGGTGTTTTAGGAGGGCAACAGGAAACTGAACTGAAATCGAGTTGGTGGGCAATGCAGGATGTTACTGAAGTGTAATGTGATGCCCACATCGCGCCATCTGCCGCAGGGAATGGTGGTGCATTTGGATTATTGTCTACTAAGAGCATACAGTAGGCTACCAATGGCACTATGTACCACACGCTGTAAAACAGATAGGTGCAAATGCTTATTACAATAGGCTTGTCGGCGATAGCTGTGAATGCGGCGTGTGACGACCTAGGCAGAGGTTTGCTGGTACTGGAATAAAACTGTGCATGCCGTCGTTTTCACGTGAGGCTGGTGTACGCCTCGCGCCTTTTCTAAAACGTATACCATCTCAGTCTGCAGCAGGGAATGGAAGCGGGTTTCGGTTATCACTTATTAAAAGCATGCGCCATGCTTCCGACGGCACCACATGCTCTGAAACAGATAGGCGAAGATGCTTATTGCAATAAGATTGGCGGTGATAGCTGTGAATGCCGTGTGCAACGACTCCGGAGAACATGTGCTGGTACTGAAGTGAGAAACTGAGTGTGTGCAGGCGTTTTCACGCAAAACAGGTGGGTGAGTAGTGTGGTGAAGCTGCCACAGCGAGCAGCTATATACTGTTCTCGATCACACATGCCTTGCGCATTTTCTTGTTTACGTGGAGTCTAGTGGTTGGGAAACGTATCATGCGATCGCACTTTAGCAATAGACTGAATGTTGGTGCCGAAAAATAATGTCTTCTGGGAACATATGAACCGGTAAAGAATGAGTGTAACGGTAGGCTCATTTTTTGTGTTCTGGATTTTGAACGTTGGTGCCGGGAAAAAATGCATAACGGGAACATATCAACAAGGTTCTTCTGTATTTGAAGAAAAAATTATCAGCCTAGATTAAAATATGGTCCTTGATGTATGCTCCAGTTACTGGCAGATCCTCATGCACGAAGCCCACAAGGAAAAAAACTGCCTCTGTCACACCTGATGGACATTACAAATTTGAAGTAATGCCTTTCAGCCGATGTCGATCTCCCGCAACATATGAGTGAGCCACTGACACTGTACTTCAAGGCCTAAAGTGGAAGACTTGTTTATGCTATCTGGATACGGTTATATTTTCGTCCAACCTCCATTAGCACTTGCAGTGCTTCGATGAAGTCCTGACATGCCTCTCAGCTGCTGGCCTTCAGCTGAATACAAAAAAGGGCCACTTCGTCAGCAAAACCGTTAAAGTACTCGGACACGTTGTCAGCAAGGAGGGTATTTGACCTAACCCTCAATGATATTACCACTGTCCTCTGCTTCCTCAGGCCTCAACAAGCCAAAAACTTTCGTACCTTCTTTGACCTAGCTTTGTGTTTCAGGCGCTTCATATGTAACTTTGCCAGGATATCAGTGCTGCTCCATCAACTCTTTCCTTCTGGAGCTCCCTACGTATGGTCGGATGAATGCCAAACTGCTTTTGATGTCCTCAAGCGTGCCCTCACATCCAAACCTGTGCTTTGTAATTTCGACTACACCACACCCACACGTCTACATACTGACGCCAGTGGCCACGCTAACGGCACTGTTCTTCTGCAACGCCAGAAAAATTCTGAAGAATGTGTCATTGCATACGCCAGTTGCATGCTAACAGATGCAGAGAAAAATTGTGATTACTGAACAAGAGTGTCTCGCTGTTGGCTTGGTCCATCCAAAAATTTTGGGCCTTGTCTGCACAGCCGACACTCTATAGTCGTTAGATTACCACGCCTTATGCTGGTTGGCGACACTGAAGAATTTATCGGGACATCTTGGTCTTTGGATACTATGTTTACAAGAATACTGATGTCACCTACAAGTCTGCAAAGAACCACCAGGTTGCCAATGCTCTCTCACTGCCCCTATCACAGTCTTCAAACGCTGCTTGCATACTACCTTCCATAAGTAAACCTTGGGATGCATCTTCTGCAGTTCCTTCGATTGCAACTCTTGACTGGCTCCCATCTAACCATCCTCATGCATTTGCATCTTGCCAACGTAGCGACGCCTACTGCCATTCCATTATGGGACATCTTCGTGAATCACCTTTCCCACCTAACGCTTAGCTCCGTCGGCTGTTGAACAACTTCAAAATCGAAAATTCTATGCTATACCGATACGGTGCTTCGTCACCGTTATATTCTTGTTCTCTGGTAACTTTTGGCCCAGATACTGGAGACCTTTCATTACGATCCCACAGCCGTTCACTTTGGTTACCATAAAACCAATGAGCGTATCCGTACCCGCTTCTCATGGCCTGGGCTTGTAACCAGTGTAGCGAAATACATGGCTTCCTGCTCCCATTGCCGACACCAAATGACTGACCTCGCCTCCGGCTAGACAGCTCCATCCTGTACATGTGCTGAAGCTCGATTTGCAGTCATTGGTATTGGAACCGACCTTTAGGTATCACTTCCCCTCCCCTTCAATATCGCCCCCTAAAAAGAAGACGCACCGAAGCAACTTTCCAGTTCTTTTTGAAACAAAACGAAGACACCTTCCGAAAGTACCATTTCCTTCAGAGTGAAGGTAATACAACTGTAAGGAAACTCGCCTTTCCTAGTAGGTAAATGCCTAAAAAACACGGTTGGGCCTGGCTACAAAGCCCCAAAGATGGCAAGCAGAGACCTCCTCCTCAAACTTGCAAAGAAAGAACAAATTGAAAAGCTCGCTGAACTCGCCAGTATCAGTGACAATAATGTGACATTTTCTACACATCGCTCGCTTAACACAAGCAGGGGAGTAATACCAGAAAAAATTGCCTGAGCCTTTGTGATGAAGAGCTCCTTGAAGAATTCCATGAGCAAAGTGTAATTAAGGTACCAAGAATAGCACTCCGGCAAAATGCCCAACAGATCCCCACGAAACACATGATACTCACATTTGGTATCAGTGCTGTGCCCAATTTACTTGATGCAGGATATGTGCAAATCAATGTCGAACCATTCATACCGAACCTAAGGTAGTGCTTCAAGTGCAGGAAGTTTGGGCATGCCTCAGTCATGTAGGGGCAATGAAACATGCATGAAGTGTAGTGCAAACGACCGTCCTGATAACTGCAATGCTCCTGCTCAATGTGTCACTTGCAAGGGAGACCATCCAGCCTGCTCACGGAGCAGCCCTTGCTGGAAGAGAGAAAAAGAAATAATTGCTATCACCATAAAGGAAACTGTCTCATTCTATGAAGCAAGGAAAAGGCTAGGGCACTTACCTCAAATAAGCTATGCCAGTCCGGCGTGGCAGGTGGCAAAGCCACACCAGTTTCAGGGGTCTGCAGGTCACACACGGTATTCCTGTAGCAACTCCATCCGCCTCCTTGGTGGCAACAGCAAGTTCTGCTCCATCATCGTCGAAGACTGGTCGGCAGAGCCTGCAGCCGAACCGAACTGCACAGCGCGCATCTCGATCGTCCAGCACCTTGGAGAAGGTGATGGAGGTCAACCCGAAAACCCCGGTGTCATCAACGCCAAAAGGCCTGCGCTCCCTGCATTGCTCCAAGGAGGACAAACTTGTAACTGCGCCAAAAAGGGACAGGTAACCTGAGCAGTTGCCACCGTTGATGAGAGTAGTCACCCTTTTAATACATGTCACCTATAATTTCTAAGCTCACAGACATAAGCATTTTAATTTCCATTAAAATGGCTTTCATTGTTCTTTGGAATTAGAGGTCTGATCCACAATGTAGGTGACATCAAAGGCATCATAAATTTAAGTTATAACCAGTAGCATTCTATTCTGCCTTCAAGAAATGAACTTAGGCGCCTAAAATAGATTTTCTTAAAAGATTTTACTGTCGTACAAAAGGACCACGAACACTACAGCAGTCTGTCAGGAGGAGTCTATTGTTGTGCAAGGCGGCGTAAATCTGGGCGGCATAAATCTGGGCAAATGGAGGTAGAAACAGGCCTCATTCTTTTCTAAACGTCCCTTGAGCAGCGCAATCTCCCCTATACAACAGTTGTGTGATGGCGATAACAGAACGTACAATGCTATAAAGGATGTGGAAGTTTATGCTTTATTGACATGGAAAAAGAATATTGTGCCAACTGTGCTCAAAAGTGAAGGGGAATGGCCCGAAGAAACTAGGCGCAAAAGAAAACTGAAGGGCGCAGTCTAGGAGGGAAGGGGCAACTCACTGCTGACCTCATCACCAGATTGAGCACCTGCTATGGTCATGCACTAAGTCGCATGAAGGGAATGTGGATGCAATGCAGTGTGCTGTGATGGCCACGTTCCATCACATTACATCCACTGACCAGTGCTCAGAGCTTGTGCCAAACTGGCGAGCAGTCATGGTGCCGGCACATGCAGCAAAAGCTAAAGGTGTGCTTGACCCGAAGCACAAGTACAGCTTGCCCAGAGATGTTGCAATGGCATTGTTGCCTTTTTACCAGTGCCTGTCTGACCGGAATCTGCTGCAGAGATGTCAAAGAGGGAAAACCCAAAACTCGAATGAAAATTTGCATTCGGTTATCTGGAGTTTTGTCTCCAAAGAGCAGCACTCTTCCCTTTTTGCAGTTCAAGCATCCGTTGCAGAATATGTGTTGCGCTTCAATGCGGGATACCAGCATGCTGCAGCATCAGTTCTATGAGAACTAAGCATGAATGTGACCAGCACTGGCTATAAGAGAGCAAGAGAGACGGACACACATCCTAGTGCCATCTTTAGCAAGAGGCACACAGCTTCGAAAGGACTCTGCAAAAGTGTCAAAGAAGCACAAGGACTCAATGCATCCTGATTATGCACCTGGGGCATTTTAAATGACTCTGGTGAGATTTGCACTACATTTCTGCTTATTAACAACCTATAAAACATTTTTCATTTTCTCAATATTTTGGTACTTTTGTAGTTTTGGAGGAATGATATTTCAGCTTCTAGTCACGCTATTACTATAATTATTTCTTTTCAGATTGGTAAACTAATTTAGAATAGGACTAAATTTAATATTATTATTAAAGGGAAATTTTAATCAAATAACTTGGATGTTTCAATGTCAAGCTGGGATGGGATTTCACTTGTGGAAGTTTGACATACCATAACTTTTGTTCAAATGGGCTTAGAACATCTATTTCTGTTTTGCTGCATACAGGCTTCACTCCAGATTATTGCGATATATGTTTATTTGTTCTGTAACTCTCACAGTTTAGAAGAAAAAAATTGCTCCTAGCAAGACACATGAAATGTTTGATATCTTAAAAACTATATAATGCGCTACAAAAACAATTGCACATTTCAAATTAACACATCAAAATACATAAGCTGTGAAATTTTCATAAATATCTGCACAGAAATAAGAAAATGTTTCTGAACCAGGGTCTCCTCTCAACGAGGTGTTACTGTATACCGTCCTCTTTAATGCATTCTTTATACGTTGATATCCAAGTTGCATGCATGCATCTTGCAACATAACTTGCAAACTGAAGATTCTAATCACTATAAATCAATTGACGGAAGGGCAAATAAAAACTGCTTCAGGTTCTCCCCTGAAAAAACTTGCATTGGTTTTCTCCACAAAAAAGGGCATTACAACTGGACTCTATCTTTAAAATACATGAAGCCGTACTGCCAGTCAAACAAAATAAAAAGTTTTTAGGAGTTTTATTCTATGAGAAGCTGAACTTCCTAGCCTAGATAAATAGTCTGAAGGTTAAGCAAGCAAGACACTTAACGTTCTTAATGTCCTGTGCTGGAAGCACTGGGGCTCTAACCGTAAATGCATTCTACGTATATATTGTTGCATAGTACGCAGTAAAATAGACTATGGTTATACAATTTATGACTCGGCCAGGCAGGCGTACCTGCAGCACATTGCCTATTCTCAGTTTGTACTCCGAGAGTAATAAGCTGTCCTCGGAACACAGAACACAATTCATGCTTACCCACGTTCTCAGTGTTCTATCATCGCCAGAGCACATTCGCAATAGCTTCACCCGCTGCAGTAGATGGCTAGACTGCAGACACTGCAGAAACCACATGCAATAAGACCTCTCATACTTCGATGCAAGGAAAAATGTTGTGAATACGTTGTCCCTAATGAAGTACTTTCTGTTGCTAACCACCCAGCTAGATAACCCCTTGGAGCGACTTTATACAGTTCCTTGAGTTTTTGTTAACACACTCGAAGAAGTGGGATACCCACATGAACGCATAACATAAGTTTCATGCAGTACAAGAAACATGCTACACTTACGCTAAATTTTACACCGACAGGTCAAAAATACAAAATTACGTGGGAAGCAGTGTCGTCGAAGGTACACTCGCCCACAAAATATTGTAGGGTGCGCGAGCGCGTGGTGAAACGACCCTCCTCCCCTTCTAGCAGTGCACCCCTGGTGTCGAGACAGACGCCTGCACGCATGCGCATCCCTCCGAGACTGCAAGCATGCATGTTTCCGTGCTTCCTCCTTACGCGCCGACGATATCCGAATGTAGCCGCGAGGTGCCCCTCTTGCGATATGCGCTGTGGCGGCTTCGTTGGGCAAAATTATGTGAAGCGTCTTTAGAAGTATGAGCTTGCACGCGCTGCTGCGGCCGCTTTTTGTCGAGTCGCAAGCGCTGACGCATAGGGCCCGGTGGTGAACGCAACAAATAATTTTTTTTCTGCGCTGCACCGTTTCGTGGCTAACCTTCGTTGTTTCTTTTTACAAATGGAGCGTTCTCCCGCAGAAGAGTGTGGCAGAAAACGTGCTCTATAGAAGGAGACGGGCAAGACAAAAATGAACTTTTGATTTCCATTGTATATAAACAAAGTTTTGCCCATCGAAGCCACCACAGCGCCAATCACAAGAGGGACACCTCGTGGCTACATTTGGATATTGCCGGCGCGCAAGGAGGAAGCACGGAAACATGCACGCTTGCAGTCTTGGAGGGATGCACATGCGTGCAGGTGTTGGTCTTGACACCAGGGGTGCGTGGCTAGAAGGGGAGGAGGGCCGTTTCACCACGCGCTCGTGCACCATGCAATATTTTGTGGTCAAGTGTACATGAGAATGTACTGTTAGGCTGCCACAGTTTGTCTCTGTTTTCACAGCTCAATGTTATACTCTGTGTATGGCAGTGGCAAAAAATTACAACAGGTAAACACACAAATACAAAGGTATTTAATTTGCAATCTGAGCACGAACCCTTCATACGCGATATTTTAAACATGTCACAAGTACTGTCAAGGCCAATCCATCCATTTCTGCTGGGTCCTGTTGCGAGTCGGGTGTCCGAGCAGTCATTATTTTTTCATGGCTGGTGAGGTGCCAAGTGCCGGGCGATAGTGACGTCCGGGGCTATGTCCAAGTAATCAGAAAAGGGTTTATTTATACAATTACATGGCCAAAGTTTACATCCACTAGCACAAGTTCTAGTATGAGCCAGAGTAAGAGCACACAAACGAGTCGTAGCTGATGTTCACAGCACTCAATCCCAGTTTTTATTCACTTCCTTTTCCCCTTTCCCTCGTTAAGGCACTGTTCTTCTCTGCCAAGCACAAACGTTGAACCGTTCGGAAAATCCTGCCCATGACTTCGTATCGTCCTGCCTGGCTCTGCCTCCAATCCTGCACATACGCTCCCTCGTATATGAGGCAACGACATGACAAGCTGGGAACACGATGTTGCAAGTCGTTCCCACAGATGTCCTAGGCCTTGTTCCCTTTGATCAATTAGTGATCCATTCATGATGGTCTGTTTGCCAGGGTGACACTCCGGTAGAGTGGCAGAGATTGCTTTCACTAAGGACAGCAGTTATGTTGCCTCGACGAGAGCGCCTTTGTTAGCATGTCACTGTCTACGTTGGGTCAACTCTCGTCCAGGCGGGCGCTCGTTTCGTTCATCAGCTTTGGTTATGCTGATTTAGTATAGTGCCTAAATGTCAATCGTAACAGTCCCAAGCCACGTTGGGATTCCAGGAAATGAAAAGGTGAATGAGCGTACAGCTAAAAGAAAAAAAGTCAGACTATTTTGAAAATAAAGGTACCAGTTAGTGACGGGCTTCAAGCTATTCGCAAAGTGCTGACTTTCATATGGCAAAGTGAATTGAATTTGAGAGAAAACAACAAACTGCAACTTGCTAAATCTTATGTAGCTGAATGGAAAACATGTTACCATCAAGAATGCTTCATTGAAGTAATTTTGTGCTGACTTCGAGTAGCTGAAAACCAACACATGATAACAACCAATGACAACCAACATGCAATAACTGCCAGGAACTGTTACCAGTGATGCACATTCTAATCGCATGTCCACATATCAAAACAAAGCAGAAAATGTTTCCACAAATTATGCAAATTACGCATACGTCTACGCCCCACTTTGATTTTGGCAGATAAACCATTTTGTGCCCCTTACAGAAGTCCTCAACATTCTTGAAGAGACCAGTATTATAAATAGGCCTTAGAGCAACACAGCTTTTGCAGCCTCTACCATAATTTTTTCAGCACCTTGTGTCTGGCACAGCGTGGCTTAAGTCGCTGTTGTGCCACTAAAACCAATTTAACTACCGCATTTACTCAAATTTAAGCCAGCCCCAATTCTAAGCCAACTCCCGAAAATCCAAAGCAAAAAAAAAAAAAGAAAAACTGCCTAACGAAAACGAGGACAGCGTGATAAAATGTTCCAAAAGCCAGGGGAACTCGTACTTAAACGTGTTGGAATACTTCAAATAGGGTGTATTTCTCATTTGTTGGCATTTATGTAGTGACGATGTCACCCGCATAGGTGGCGAAACATTTGTTTTTGTTATTTTATTGTTAAGTAAAGCCAGTGAAAACAACACGTTGAAGTGTCGAGGACAGCGTTCACAAAATGAAAAAACAGCATTTATTGAATATGAACATGCCGAGCTCATTCTTCGTCATCATGGCTGCTAGCCTAGACCTATCTTTCTTATCGCTGTCATTTCTTCGTTGTGGCACATGCAGAAAGGATCACCCATTGCCCCCTGCAACAATGCATGTTTTTCTCATTGAGGTCGAAGTCCCGTTTGGCTGGAACTGCAACTACCACAACTTTTAATTTGGAAGCAGCGCTATAGTGACATCGCTTGCTTGGTGCCATTATGATAATGCCACGCCTTGCGCCGATATGAAACGGATCAAAATGGTGACATGCTCATGTACTCGGTTGCTCTGTGTACTCAGAATTGTCGTGTCCTTCAGTTGGCTACTGGTGCAGCGAATAGCGGTTGCGATACTGACATTTCTTGGTGGTAGCTGTGCACTGTAATTATAAATTTCAATTAAAGACTGGCGTGTTTTTTAAAATCCTGGAAGCTAAGCCGACCCTAGAGTTTGCTTTATGATTATTTGAAAAAAACTTGTTTTTTTGTTTCAAATAATCATAAAGAAACTCTAGGGGTTTCTCTAGAGAAACCTAGGGAAAAAGGTGTATTGTGAATGGCCCTCTCACTACAGTCAGATCCTAATGTTAAACAAACACTTGTCTGCTCGTTCCATTCATATGCTTGCATGTTCTTATTATTCAACTGCTTTCAAGTTTTACGTAAATGCATGAGGAGGCGAGGGCCTGGAAGAAGCGCCCCGCCTGTGCATGAGCATGCTTTCTCCTGCATCAGCCAAAGGAGGCTGATGCAGCCTGGCTTTGCAAAAGAAAAACATTTGTGCAAAAACCATCTGTGATAATTGTCAGTGTAAGTGAATGCTACTCCATTTTTTACAACTTTGGAGCCCTGTCCATGTGGTGGCTGCAGCATATAATAAATTGATATGTGCATGTGGCAACTTGTATATCAGGAAAAGTGTATTAACCAGAGATGAAGAGTTTCGGGGAGTTGCTAGTGCGCTGCCAAGACTTCTTCGATGCTGTAGTTGCATGAAGAGAGAAAAGTAGGTGTGATCCATATCACAAGCCACCCTTCCATTAATTGTGTAATGTATTCAAATAATGAAAGGTTTCCGCCCCGAGGAGAGGCGGGGTAAATGAGGAGACCAGTTCAGATATTGTCTGCCATTTTGGAGTCTCTTATAAAAACAAGTGACCACTACAATAAGAGGTGTGCCATCTCTCGGGGGTGACCGGGTAGGTCATGATGTTTTTTAGTTAGGCTATGCTTGCGTCTTTGGAGCTGTGATGGTGACATAATACTCTGGCTGTACAAGGTATGCATTCATCTGATCCCTTTCTTACCTTGTGTCTTGTCGCGCAGTTTGAAAAAGCAATTAGAAGCCTAGAAGGCATGGATTGATGCTTGGAAGCCCATGGGTTGTGCAAGTGTGTTGTAGAGCCTGATGGTGTTGTACCCTTTGTTGGTGCATGGACCTCCTCCTTGCTTGTTAGACTGTTGGCACGCATCCTCCCAGCCCGAAGAGCTTCCGTTCTGCCAGCCCACTCGACTCTTTGAAAAACCAGGTCTGTTGCCAATGTGTCCTTTGTGTCTTTACTCAGCTGGCTTTGTCTCCCGGAACAGATGGGACACATTCTGTATTGCATGGTCACAGTTTCTGCAATGAGATTTGGCATGTTTCAGGAGACAAAGTCACTGGGTAGCAGCATTGTCTTGTTTCTGCGTGTCATGGGAACCTCTTGAAATACTATGGCTTAATACTATTTATTATGTGTACTAGCTTTAATATGGTTTGCGGTGTGCAGTTTAATTGCTGCCGTGTTTCTTAACCCTTTGACGGTCACATTTTTATTGCAGATTTAACTTATATAGAATGACTGACTTATTTCAAAAAACCACTAGCAAATAGCTTTTGAGGTGACATTAAAGTGGCAATTTTTTTTATGTGTGCAGTGCCATATACAGGGCTTCTTGTTGAATACATGGTTAAACTATCATAAATAATTTTACAAAGGTAATAAAATTCACACCAACTAGGGCCA